>NC_035448.2:128078643-128331143 GCF_002127325.2 Helianthus annuus | reverse complement strand
AGCAGTTGTTATTGGTGACATTTGTGTTGTCACTGGCAGTGGCTCTGGGATCTCATCTTCCAGAGGTGCCTTTGTTTTAGGTTTGGGGGGCTTTCTGGATGTTTTCTTTTTGGTCTTTTTGGTAGTGGCAGGTGTGGGTTTCAGAGCAGTGGGTGTACTGCTATGATCACCTGGAGCAGTGGGCTCAGCAGCCGATACCTGAGGAGCAGTGTCATCTGCTAAATTCTGCTCAGGCACCTCTGTTTTTGTTTTTGAAAGTGTCAACATCCTTGAGAATGTCTCAGGTGTCAAACCATTTATTTGAAAGTAGGTACCTTGTTTGAGCAAATCTGCATTTTCTTTTTCAAATTTTTGTTCAAAATAGTAGCTTAGAAACCTTGGAAAAAGCAGAAATGCTTTGCTATCAACATTTTTTACCAAATCATCAAAGATCTCCTGGGAATAATTAAAATTTTCATTATTTAAAATAGCATATCCCAGGTATTGGATCTTTGATGGTATTTCGTTAAATGCAGTTGTTTTATTAGAAACACACATCAAAAGGGTGTGGAATAAAAACCTAGGTGTAGAAGGGAAATAACCTTTTTGTAAGGTATCTCTTTTTGGTTGTTCTGCATACCCCCTATTCAGGAAATCATTTTTCAACTCGGTTTTAGAAAAAGAAGTTTTACCTTTCTGATCATCGAGTTTAAAGACTTCTGAAATGGATTGTGGAGAGATTTGAATTGTTTTACCCTGTATGGAGGAGTTGATGGTTGTAACAATGTCTCCTTGTTTTTCAAGGGTAGCATTTTTCCAGAACTCTCTCTGGGTTTGTTGGTAAATGGGAGCATCTGCTGTTAACAAAGTTTTATACTTTGATGCAGATAAGGTGTCGATGATGGAGTCGAAAGTGTTGGTGGTGGTGGGTTTTGTGAGTATACCCAAATAATTGTGAGGGGCTTTGTATGGTATTTCGATGGGTTCAGCGGCCATTTGAGCGAAGAAGATGATTTTGATTTTGATTTCGATTTTGATTTCGCCAATTTTGATGAAGAAGATCGAAGAATGATTTTTGGAATGATGAGTGGGAAACTGCTTTGAGAAGAGAATTTTTGGAATTCAATTCGACAGTGAAACCCTGTTTGGGGTTTTGATCAGGGTTTTATTTAGGGAAAAAGTGAATGCTGATGTGGCAGCGGTTACAACAATCTGAGGGCTAAAAACTGAACACGTGCCAACCCCCGATGAAAGATTAAATAATGGAGGACAGTTGTTTTGGGAGCCACTGATTGATCAAACATCAGTAGTTACAACGGTAATAAATGAAACAGTGGGTGATTTTTACTATCAGTGGACAGCACATCAGTGGATAGAACACTGATTTTGTACAACAGTGCTTATCAAGAATTTGAAAGAGCAGGGGTTGACTTTCAATAGTGGACAGACTTTAGAAAACAGATGTTTGAGGCACAACAGTAGTTAAGGAAAAAATAGTGGTAGAAAAGAAATGAAAGACCATTAGCACAGCAACTGTTAATGCAACAGTGTTTGAACTTTTGACAGTTAAAATTTAAGCATCTTGCTTGTTTAGATGTGGAAATTTATTTTGTCTTGTGTAAAAACAATATTATGTCCAACACCTGTCAATATGTAGAAATGCTATACTTAACAAATTACATTTTAGATGCAACTTATCAAGTTTAATTTGTCAGGAATTTATGTTCTAGGTTTTACCACACGTTTTCAATAAGATTTAAAACTTTTATAAATTCCTGACAGTGGTTTAGTATCCCAGATGATGTAAATCTTTTTACTAACGCTACTCATTTTGTGTCTAATTATTTGAATTAGAACATGAGTATCTCAGTAATTTAAAATCTATTAGCAATCAATTTTTAGTCTGTAACAAAACAAACTTGAGGTTGATATGATCTTGGCACTAGTACCTTTTCCTTTTGATCAGTTTTTAGGATAAAATCACCAACGAAAATAGAGGTTCTATATCCTGACAGGAGATTGATATTTTTACTATCAAAATAGGTAAAAATACAAAATATATTATTCTAACAAAAATAAAGAATAATAAATCCTGTTTTATTGAGAAAAACCTTTTCAACAAATAATTAAAGGTTATTCTGAAAACAAACATCAAAAGGATCCAGTAATTCTCCAAATAGGCTCATATTCACATCATTCTCAAGTTTTTATGACCATTGTTTGAATTATTCTCTTATCAATTGATTGCAAAGTCCCCTTTTAAGTTCAATCACTGGGGTGCTATTTTTACCTGAACTTCCCTGAATCAATACATGCACACAGTTGCCTGATGACCATTGTTTACTCAACTTTGGACTCGTAAGTGTTTTATGTTTATATTCTTTTCTTTTGACTTCAAAAGTTTTGATATAAACAAACCTTTGAGTTTTGTTATTTTTCTTCTTCCCTTTTTTACCCTTCCCATTCATGAGTACTAGAATACTTACTGGGAGGTTTTTATTGGAAAAATACTCAGACCAGAATCATTTTATAGCAATGTTTGGAGAGACTTAGACATTTTGCATATGCTTATGTCAAATCTGACATCGCATATGATTTAGTCTGGTTTTCATATGATTTTCTTGATGTGTTCTTAACAGAGTTGATTTGATCCTTTTTAACAGGATTCTCAACCTGTTTTTCAACACATAAGATGTAACAACTAAAGTTTTTATTTCCCTCTTTTTACGTTAGCAAAACACTAATGTTTATATGAGCATAGGCTTTGTTAATCTGAGGTTCATACTTTAGTATCAAACATGATGAAATCATCACAAACTTCATAACAACAGTTGAAATCAATTTTGTAATGGAAATGATTATACCATAGTTATCAGACATATTTTCAGATCTGAGCACTATAGGTGTTTTATGCATGATATCATTTGTTATGTGAAGTTTATGTGTCTTATGACATCTTGGTTGTTTTACAGAGTATCTGAATAATCATTTTAACATGATTTTTTGTTACTCTGTTTTCAACTAAATACAATCAACCTTAGTATCAATGAATTTTGAGCTGAACTGTTACGTCAAATTGATTGTTAGATCGAATTTGACTGTCCAAGCTCTGTTACCAATTGTTAGGAACTGAGACTGTCATGATTGTGTTTGTTTGTATAATTTGAACAAATCAACAGAATTGAACAGAGTTTAAGTGCAGCGGAAATGGACAACAAACTTTGTAAACACAATCATAAGAGAGAATAGTTTTGATAAACACTTGCTTTACTTTAAGCTGAATGATTACAATTAAGTTTAAAAGATTACAAAGCATGCTTACAAAACTAAGCTCCCCCTCAACCTGATACTCCAGGGTTGGTTGCATAAGATGAAAGGATTGAATTGAGGAGAAGGACTCACCCAAAACGATCAAATGTAACAGTATAGAGTACTGCTCCATTTATAGGCAAACCAAACCACTAAGGCATCTCAGCTGACGTCACCATGAAAGTGACATCTAACAGACTAACAAACTCTATCTACTTTTCTACAACTACTGACCATGCAGACTCTGATTATATTCTAAATACTGATGTATAAACACTGACTCTTCATTCCACTGATGTGGTCAACCACTGTTGTTTGAGCAACAATGCTTTCTTCAAAGGGTGATCAGGCCTTGAATGGGCAGTGCTTTAACTCTTCAGCAGTACTTGGATTCCGTCAGTAGATTGAGCTTCAGCCTTTAAACTTCATCAGTGATTTGGCTTAACAGTAGTTTACAAGATCAACAGATGTTGAAAAGGGCAGTATTTGGAGCATATCAGTTGTTGGATTCACTGTCAAGGGGAAAGCTTAATGTAAACAGCTGCTTATGATTAATCTATTGTAGTGATCCAGTTTTGGCTTTCATTATCTGTTCCTCTGGTAGGGATCAATCCCAACATCAGTTGATCATCTTCTTCTTTGTATTGTTACAAATCTCACTAATTGTGAGATCTAAGGTTACAAGGGGTGTTTTCTGGTTTGGGTGAATAATAAAAGTTTTGTCACCGTTTTTTGTCGCTCTTTCTTTGTGTCTTTTGTTCTATCTTGATTGTGATACCATTTTTTACATGGTAATCGGCTCTTGATTACTGATCTTGGTTGTTCCGCTGTGAGTATTTTTAGGATTTATTGCTGTTGTTAGCAGGAGGAGTTCTTTGGTGTTCAAAGAAGTGTGTAGATCTTGGTCTTGAGAAGTGTGCCATTCAGATCTGGTGGATTGAAACCCTAGCTAGGGTTCGGAGCGTCTGTTGCAATGTTCTTTGTCTTCTTGGTGTTATCACATTCTGTGTTGGTCTCTAAAACTCATAGAAAGTTTCAGGGCAAACTGGCCAGATTGTGATTTGTGCTTGCTAATCTGTAGTTTGTAACCCTAGAAGGTTAAAAATTCAGATCCGGAGGGAGTTAAACACTTTTTTTTAACATCGTTTCACTCTTATCTCTTATCTTTATTTGTTGATTGACTAGTTGATGCCGGGGTAGTGAGGACCGGTTTGTTTGTTGCTTATTGTTGTCCTGTATCTCTGTTAGTTGTGTTGCATATTGTTGTCGTGTATCTCTGATAGTTGTGTGCACTTGTCTTATGCTTGTCCTGGCACCTATAGACTGACAAACCAGGAATCTGGCCTCTGACACAGTCTACTGTCTGTTGCTTATTGTTTGTGTTCTGATTGGTTTGCTTAGTTTTAATTGTTGTTTGATCTTTGATCTGTTCTCATTTGTTGTTATAATTGGGTGATACTGGTAGCTCTTCTCAGATTTTGATTAGTAAATTAGATATAGGAGATCCCTTATATCTTCATCCAAGTGACTCTAGTACCTTAAGTATAGTAAGTATTAAGTTGAAAGGTACAGCTGGGCAATTAATATCGGTGTTATCTCGGTGAAATAGCGGTGCTATATCGGTTATCGGTCTTGGCACATAATATCGGTTCAGAATATCGGTAGAAATCTCGGTAGCAAGAATATCGGCGATATTTACCGAGATATCGCCGATATTTTGATATTCTTATCTCGGTCATATCAGTGAGAAAATCGGTAGGCCAGATTTTTATGTTTTTCTTTATGGGCTGCCAACAAAATACAAAGCCCAGTTCTTTTATGCTTTCTTGGCCCATATATTATAACCTTTATCACACTTCGAACATTTAACACGACAACTAATGATGTCTACTGAACCCTAATCATCCCTCCCAAGCTCCTGTGCTTCAATCGGATTTTAGTGTTTTAAGTTATGATGAACAAATGAAGAATCGGGTGCCTTGGTTGATCTTGATGAACACTTCTTTATTTTGCTATTAATATTATATAGGTTCTAGACTTCTAGATATGAATATATATATTTTTATGCATGATATTATAAATTACTGATATCCGACCGATATCTCATCGCGATAAACGATATCTCAGATATTAGTCCTTGACCGATAACCGATATTTTTCCGCATTAACTGCATAGAGGTACAGAAAACTATTCTGTATGGTCTAGTGCAATGAAGTTGTCCTTAGAGGCCAAAAATAAGTATGGGTTCATAGATGGTAAGTGTGTTAAGTCTGAGAATGATCTTGTGTTAGCTAGTCAGTGGGACATATGTAATTCTGTGGTCCTTACATGGTTGTTAAATTCTGTGTCTGAGGAACTTTTTCTTCGTCAAGTGTTTTCAAAGATAGCTTCTGAGGTCTAGACTGATCTTAAGGAGTCTTTCTATAAGGTGGATGGTTCTATTGTATATGATTTGTATAAAAAAATTAATAGTGTTTCACAAAATGGAACTTCTGTTGCTGAATATTATAATAAGCTAACAACAATGTGAAAGCAGTTTGATGCTATGTTGCATCTGCCATCATGTTCTTGTCAAGCTGCTAAAGATTTTAATGATTTTTCAACACTAATAAAATTGATGCAATTTCTCATGGGTCTTGATGATGTTTATCAATCAGTGAGAACAAATCTACTAACAAGAGAACCATTACCTTCTGTTAAAGTGGCATTCTCTATAATTTCTAGAGAAGAGTCACATAGGTTGTCTAGTAGTGGGTCAAAAACACAGAGTGTCTTTTGTGTCTAAATCTAATCAGTCATTTGATCAAAGAAAGAAAGTTAATAGAGGTCCTAACCCTAATGTTAAGTGTACTCACTGTAACATGTTAGGACATATTGATGATAGATGTTTTGAGGTTATTGGGTATCCACCTAGGTTTAAAAGAAGGGTTAATTATAAGAGTAAATTACAAAACTCGTCCTTTATGTATGTATGTTATTGCAAATCATGTCCTTTGTCTTCAATAATTACATTAATCATACTTCATGTTGACAAATCCTAACATGGTATATCCTTTACCCCAAACCAAGTTAAAATTCTCACTTAACCTTACTCACGTGGGACCCACGTGAGGGGCATTAATGTTCTTTCACCTACCAACTGTTTCTCGCCCGTTAAAACCCCTTTTTAACCCTAATCGCCCCTCATTCCAAAATAACCCACACCTATAATTCCTAGTACTTCGATAGAACCAACAATGGTGATATGCGAATGTGGGAAAGAAGCCATAATTTTGACATCATGGACCGATCGTAACCCTGGTCGGCGATTTTATGCATGTCCTGATCAGGTAGTATTGGTAAATTAGGATTCTACACTTACTTGGTTATTGAGGTTTGCTGTTATGTTTAAATTAGGATTCAGAATGTGGTTTCATCGGCTGGTTTGATAAAACAAGATGTCAAAGGTGTATTGACATCATTCCTGGACTGCTTAGAGCAAAGAATTTTCTTGAAGCTGAAAGGAACAAGCTTGAAGAAAAGGTCAAAGAAAGTCAACTGCAAGCAAGCAAACTGAAGAGGTGGTTGATAATTAGCTGGATTTGTTTCATGATGTATGTTGTCTGTGTTTAGAGTCTGTATGTTTAACATGTTGGTATGTTTAACAGGTCTTAAAAGGTCATCTTGGTATGTTTAAATGTAGTGTCTGTGTTTATGCACTAATGTAAGACGATGTAATGTTTATCAATGATTTTTGTCTACAATCTAATGAAATGTGATGTTTTAAAAGTGTTAATAGTATGTAATTGTGGTAAAATGTGGTGTTTACAGTATCAAAAGTGCAGAACCTTTGAATGAGCAATGCATAAACCAAACATAAAAAGTGCAGAACTTTTGAACGACCAATGCATAAACCAAACATAAAAAGTGCAGAACCTGTTTACGACCATGCATAAACCAAACATAAAAAGTGCAGAACCTGTTTACGACCAATGCATAAACAAAACTTAAAAAGTGCATAACCATTGACCCATTCCACATTCAAAGAACAAAAATAAAGTAGATATACCATAAACTTGATAGGCCATAAACATCCGTAACAAAGACCGGTTCAAACAGCATTGCACAAGATCAAAACAGACCCTTACAAGTACTAAAATACGTACAATTGTTCTAGCATAACAAACCCTGCACCAAAAGACCAACCTAGACCAATTCACACAAACCTAAACACTACATTAATTGTTGCATGTCCTAATGTTGTGCCCTACTTTTCCACATTTGGTGCATTTTCCTTTGGTGTGTTTCTTCGACAACCTTCCAAAGGGTGTCATGTCCTCAACTTCCAATGCAGACCTCTTCCTTGCCTTCTTGGGCCTTCCCCCTTGCTTATGATGATATGGTGGTGTGAGGGTGGGAGGAACTGGAGAGTTAGCCCATAAACACCTTCTGTTTATAGGATTCACCTTAAAATGATAAACCTACTTCCACCTTGGCAAAGTGTATATGGGATTAACCTTCCACCATGATGAATCTTGAGTGTGAAAAGATTGGAGAAACCATCTGCATTGTTCAACATGTTTTGATCATCATCATTATTATTACAGTGAACACAATGATGAACACATAACAAAACAATAAATTCAAGATACATTACCGTATAGAAGCAACACTTGTTCGTGATCAAGCTCTTCGCGTATGAACCATCCCTCCGATTGAGACATTGCAATTGATCGTCATTGATGATAAACTTAAGCGATGAGTTGGGATTTCAGGGGAATGAATGTGGGGCGATTAGGGTTAAAAGGGGGTTTTAATGGGGGAGAAACAATTGGTAGGTGAAAGAACATTATTGCCCCTCATGTGGGTCCCATGTGAGTAAAGTTAACTGAGACTTTTAACTTGGTTTGGGGTAAAGGATATACCATGTTAGGATTTGTCAACATTAAGTATGATTAATGATATTATTGAAGACAAAGGACATGATTTGCAATAACATACATACATACATACATAAAGGACGAGTTTTGTAATTTACTCTAATAATAATAACCACTCTAATAAAGTCAACTTGGCTAATAATAATAAAACTAATTCTGTAGTTGGAACATCTTCATCTGTTGGTGGGTCTGGTTTACCTTTTATATCTGAGCAGATTGCTAAGTTGTTGAGTCTTGTTGGAGAGAAGAGTGGTTCTGATTCTCAGAATCAGATTGTAGGAGGTGAGTGTTTTAATGTTTCAAACTTTGTTAGTTGTTCAAGTTCAGTCAGTTTTAGTATGAATGGGTGGATTTTTGACTCTGGGGCTAGTCAACACATGGTTAGAACGGATAAAAACTTGATTAATGTTGTGGATGTGTCTGAGTTTAATATTACTGTTGGTCATCCAAATGGAACAAGTGTCAAGGTTTTAAAAATTGGTGATCTAAAACTAACTGATGATTTACTTTTGAAGGATGTCTTTTATGTTCCTGGTTATTGTGTAAATTTGCTTTCTGTGTATAAGTTGTCTAAAGATAATCATGTGTCTATTGTGTTTAATGAATCAAGTTGCTTCTTACAAGATTCCAGTTCAAAGAGAATCCTGATGAGTGGTAGTCAGGATTGTGGTCTGTATTTTCTAGTAAGTATTGGTAATAATGTTAATGCTTGTTTCAATAGTACTGTGAAATCTTTTACTTGGCATAGTAGGCTAGGACACCCCTAAGATCAGGTTCTAGCAGTGTTAAAACAAAGTCTTAAAATCCAGTCTAGTGAACATGGTCCTTGTGATATATGTCATATAGCAAAACAGGTTAGGGTTCCACTTCCTTTGAGTGAACACAAGTCAAAATCAGTTGGTGATCTTATACATTTAGATGTATGGAGTCCTTATGAAGTGACAAGTCATGATGGTTACAAATATTTTCTAACTATTGGAAATGACTACTCTAGGTCTGTGTGGTGTTATTTTTTTATCTAGTAAAACTGATGTTTTTGAAAACATAAAAGTTTTTTATGAGCTTGTGTTGACTTAATTTAAGAAAAAAAATTAAAATGATTAGGAGTGATAATGGAACAGAATTTGTTAATAGTCAAATGGATAATTTTTGTAAGACAAAAGGAATTTTACATCAAACCTCTTGTTCCTATACACCACAAGAAAATGGTGTGGTGAAAAGGAAATATAGGCACCTTTTAAATACTGCTAGAGCTTTGATGTTTCAGGGTGGTCTGCCTTTGAGGTTCTGGTCTGATTGTGTGCTAACTGCTGTATATCTTTTTAACAGGTTGCCATCTTATATGTTGAATGGTAGGAGTCCTTTTGAAATGATGTTTGGTTTTAGACCCTCTTTGTCTCATCTAAGGAACTTTAGAAGTTTGTGTTTTAGTACTATTTTACATGAATCTGATAAATTTTCTTATCATGCTGAAAAATGTGTATTTCTTGGTTACTCTAGTTTTAAAAAGGGATATAAACTGTGGACTTTGGATAATAAGAAAATAGTTTTTTCAAGAGATGTAAAATTTTATGAAAGTGTCTATCCCTTTAATGTTAAAACCCAAAACCCTCACAGTAAATAGTAAACGGTTGGGCCGGTTGGGCCATACACCCGAGAAGCCCACTCGGAATCCACTTGGGGTGCACAATCTTGCATAAAACCCAAAAACCCTCACACACTCCCCTCTACACTCCCTCTCACTTCATCCTCTCTCTAGAAAACCTTAAACCCTAATAATCAAGCATCACCTCTCTTCTCCTTTCTCTTGGACCAAACCGGTGACAACACTAGAACTCTCGGCTCAAGCTTGGAATCATTCGGAAGTCCGCTCATCGACCCCTTATACCCTCACACTTAGAGTATCTAGCCGGTTAGTGTCTCTTTTAGTTTTTATTGACAAAATACATGAAAAATTGTTATTTATCTATGATGAAGGTGTTTGCTTGATGATATAAGTATTATGTTTTGCTTGATTTAAGTGATGAAAATGTTCTTTCATGATGATATGTGAACGGTTTGATAGAAGTATGATAATAAAGTGATGTGTTAAAGTTGTTAATAAGGTTTGATACATGACTAGGGGGTTATATGATGCACACATGATTTATGAATTAGTGATGGTAAATAATTGCTGAAAATGCTTTCAAAGTTGCAAGTATAGATCTAGGATAACATGTTTCGGGTCGGTTTTGAATGATTATGCATGATGAATAATTTGAATATATGATGAACTAGATGAATATGAGTTGAAGGTGCCTTGAATATTTGAAAAACTTGTTGTTTGATCCATTTTGGTTAATTGTTAGACAAAGAAACATGTTTATGCATTTTCATTGGATAGTACATGGGATCATGACATGGGAATTCTATTGGATAGTACGATTTATGCAGACACTCAGGAAACAGCAGGTGTTAGAGTCGAAACCCTTGGTCTCGACTCGAAACCATTGAGTTACAACTCGAGACCGCAGTGATTGCGACTCGAGACCTGGACCAAGCAACCCAAAACAGACTTCAGGGACTCGAGACCATCAAGGTCTCGACTAGAGAACACATAGTCTCGGCTCGAGACTGGACTCGAGACCTCTAAGGTTGCAACTTAAGCCTGCACTACTCGAGACTGGACGTCCATGACTCGAGACCTCCTGGTTGCGACTCAAGACCGCATGTTCTCCAGTCGAGACCACTTAGTCTCGATTGGGCTGTCTGACTCAGTTATTGGGCCACCAAATGTGACAACGTGTTTTGGGCTTGTATCTATCCTGCTGTGCCATGCTGCTGATTAACTGTTAGTGTGATCGGATAGGCCCAATAGCACTTGTGGTTTGTATGCTATGTGTTAACTGTTACGGTTTAATCTAGAATCAGCCCAACATTAGGAATGCTTGTATAACATGCATGTTATGTGTTAGAAACGTGTAAGATATACATGATCTTCCTGTACCCAAACCTGACCTATACTGGTAACCATGTTAGGACGTGGTGACCAACGTACTTGACCAAGTAAACTGTCTGCCGAGCAACCCAAGGTGAGTTCACACACTAAAAGCATACGTCCCAGGGAGGGACACGGACAAACTGCCAACTTTGGGAAAAATACTTTTGAACTATTATTTCTGGGGGAAATACGAATGGGTACTTTTAAATTACTATCTCTGGGGAGATACGTTTGGATATTATTTATAAATCACAACTAGCCAAGCTAAACGAAACTCTATCATATTAAGTCCCTGCTTACAGTACCGATTAATCGCCGGTGGCGAACATGTTATTAGTTGATAGCGCTATTAGGTTTGACAACCTCACACCGTGACCGGGGGGATCGGGCGTGAACTAGTAGACCTTGCATCTTGGTCAATGATGATAGACATTGACTCGGGGCACAACAACTTTACGTCAACAGTTTCGGTATCGACAGTTTAGTGAGCTTACAGATGGGGTAGCTCCCCATAACGTGATTATAAATGCTTTATCTAAACAACTTACGTTTTCGAAAACTAAAACTTGACACCTCGTGAACTCGCCAACATTATGTTGATACCCTACTGCATGCTTTGCAGGTATCCAGTGACTCAGGAGCTTGCAGCTTGGGGATGTGTGGTGGTCGTCTAACCCTTGTGTTGGGTTCTAAATAAACTTGAACTATGAACTTTGTTTTAGTCTATTTTTTCTATGCTTCCGCTTCATACCTAAATTACTATTTGAACCTAAAACTTTTGAACTTTGGTTATGATATTTGCTAACCCTGTGGTTGGTGAATGCTACTTATGTTATTTATTAAATTGCTCAGTATAATTGGTGGCTGGATCCTGGTCAGTCACGCCCCCAGGCGGTGGTACTCCACATGTGGATTTTGGGGGTGTGACAGATTGGTATCAGAGCCATTGGTTATAGTGAACTTGGTTTTAAAAAGGGAATCTTTTTGAGAAAAACCAGACTATAATCCGTGACTCGTGACGACACTACACTCCAAGTGCAAGACTCAACACGTTAGACCTCATAGCTCGGACTAGTGTTTACTTGCTTGCTTACTTTATGCTTTCTGTTCTGCTATACGTACTAGTGTGCCTAGTTAGATAGATACACCTCCCTCTTCTATCTCATTCTCGCTACATTACGACATCACACTCATATTATGTTTTTTGATTATGAAGACAATGAGTGGACGTGGAAGAGGAAACATTAACATGACTCAGGCTCAATTCACTAACCTGCTTAACACGGTGGCTGCAGCTTTCGCAGCTCACCCTGGAGGTAAACTCGTTATTTTAGGATGTTTAGATCCTACCGCTGCATCGTCTTTTCACCCCTAAACCTATTCGCTTCGCTTCTCACAACAGGTCAGCATGCGCCTGCGCAACCACATGTTTGTACTTTTAAAACCTTCATGGATTGCAAGCCTCTCCCTTTCAATGGCACTGAGGGTGCCATAGGTCTTCTACACTGGATTGAGAAGGTCGAAGCCGTCTTTGCTGTCTGTGAGTGTCCCCCTGCAAATTTGGTGAAGTTTGCTACTGGTACGCTTGAAGGAAACACACTTTCCTGGTGGAAGGCGCAAATTCAGATGTTTGGTTTGGAAACTGCTAATGCTATCGCGTGGGAAGATTTCAAGAACATGATTAAGGAAGAGTATTGTCATAGGGATGACATCCACAAACTCGAAAACGAGTACTTTGAGCTCAAGATGGTTGGATCAGAGATCGAGACATACACCAAACAGTCCAACGACTATGCTGCTCTTTGCCCAAACATGTCTCGACCTATGTATCGAAGGATCGAATTGTACATCAAGGGTTTGGCCCCGAAAATCTGGAGCCATGTGACCGCAGCCAACCTCAATACCATTCAGCCAGTCGTCCGTGTTGCTCACAAACTCACTGATCAGGCTGTGGAACAGGCTGCCCAAGAGGATCAATGTTACTGCTGGAACTTCTAGTGATAACAAGCGTAAGTGGGAAGGAAACCAAACAAGGATGCTAACCCCACTCAGGTCCCATTTCAGTAAAGGAAAACCGAAAACAACAAGGGCCCTCAACAACAGGGTGGCTACCGAGGGAACCACCCCAAGTGCAACAAGTGCAACCGACACTACAGCGGGCCTTGTGGGAAGGGTCAGTGTCAACGATGTAACAAGATGGGGCATGAGGCCAAGGACTGTTGGAGTCCACGTCCCGCAGGGCAGAACCAACAACAGCAGCAGCAACATCATGGGAATGTCAAGGGTTGTTTCCAGTGTGGGGCTGGGGGACACATTAAGAGGAATTGCCCCCAGCTAAATCAGAACGACAACAATCAGGGCGCCGGGAACAACAATCAAAACAACCACAATGCTGGGAATGGTGCAAGAGGAAGGGCATTTGTTATTGGAGCTGTAGAAGCAAGGAATGACCCCAACGTCGTGGCGGGTAAGTTCCTACTCGATGATCACTGTGTTTCTGTATTATTTGATTCTGGAGCCGATGCTAGTTATGTATCCCTACGTATTAGTAAGAAGCTTAAGCACCCGCCTACGTTATTAAGTTCTAAGCATATCGTCGAGTTAGCTAATGGTAGAAACATCGAGGCCTCACAGGTTATCAGCAACTGCAAACTAGTATTGTCTGGTCAGACCTATAGCATCGATCTTTTCCCTATCGTTCTTGGAAGCTTCGACGTCGTCATCGGTATGGATTGGTTATCCAAACATCATGCTGAAATCCTTTGTCAAGAGAAAATGGTTTGCATCCCCCGCCGTTTTGGCAAACCCCTCATCGTACAAGGTGACAAAGGCGGAGAAGTCACAGGCATCATCTCATTCTTAAAGGCCCAGAAGTGTTTACGAAAGGGGCACACCGCTATCTTAGCCCTTGTCACCAACACACAAGAGAAGGAAAAGAGGATTGAAGATTTTCCAGTGGTACGCGACTACCCTGAGGTATTTCCTGAAGAACTACCTGGACTCCCTCCCCACCGTCAGGTCGAATTCCAAATCGAGCTAGCTCCCGGAGCAGCACCTATAGCTTGTGCGCCTTATCGACTAGCCCCCGCAAAACTGAAGGAACTCTCTTCGCAACTACAGGAACTATTGGATAAAGGATTTATCCGTCCTAGTTCGTCACCCTGGGGAGCACCAGTACTCTTTGTCAAGAAGAAGGATGGCACATTCCGAATGTGCATCGACTATCGTGAGCTGAACAAGGTTACCATCAAGAATCGCTACCCTCTCCCACGTATCGACGATCTATTCGATCAGTTGCAAGGATCGAGCTACTACTCTAAGATTGACCTGCAATCAGGTTATCATCAGCTAAGAGTCCGTGACGAAGACATCTCCAAAACTGCATTCAGAACTCGTTATGGACATTACGAGTTCCTCGTCATGCCCTTTGGAATGACTAACGCGCCTGCGGTTTTCATGGATCTCATAAACCGAGTGAGCAAACCTTACCTCGACAAATTCATAATTGTGTTTATCGACGACATCCTGATCTACTCGAAAAGTCAAGAGGAGCATGAACAGCACCTGCGTCTTATTCTCGAACTCCTTCGCAATGAACAACTGTACGCCAAGTTCTCGAAATGTGACTTCTAGCTTCGAGAAGTCCATTTCCTTGGGCACGTGGTCAATAAGGACGGAATTCACGTCGACCCAGCTAAGACCGACTCTGTAAAGAACTGGCCTACACCTAAAACTCCGACCGAAGTTCGCCAATTCTTGGGATTGGCAGGATACAATCGTAGATTTATCAAGGGATTTTCGAAGATTGCTCAGCCCCTCACAACTCTCACTCAGAAGGGTATTGCTTACAAATGGAATGAAGCTCAGGAGTCTGCATTTCAGAAGCTGAAGGATAACCTCTGTAATGCTCCTATTCTCTCGTTACCTG
The DNA here is from genome assembly GCF_002127325.2 of Helianthus annuus. NCBI lineage: Eukaryota > Viridiplantae > Streptophyta > Magnoliopsida > Asterales > Asteraceae > Helianthus > Helianthus annuus. The sequence continues at coordinate 128,316,027 of NC_035448.2, read as the reverse complement.
AAGGTCCCGATGACTTTGTGGTTTACTGCGACGCGTCTATTCATGGGCTCGGTTGCGTGTTAATGCAACGCAATAAAGTTATTGCTTACGCTTCTCGGCAACTTAAGACTCACGAAAGGAACTACACTACGCACGACTTGGAACTGGGAGCAGTGGTTTTTGCTCTTAAGAAATGGAGACATTACCTGTACGGTACCAAGTGCACCATTTGCACCGATCACAGGAGTCTCGAGCATATCTTCAAGCAAAAGGAATTAAACATGCGACAACGTCAATGGGTCGAACTCTTAAATGATTACGAATGCGCAATTAAGTACCATCCGGGCAAGGCCAATGTCGTGGCAGACGCCCTCAGCCGAAAAGACACTACACCCAAGCGCGTGCGAGCGCTACAACTTACCATCCAGTCTAACCTCCCTACTCAGATTCGAAATGCTCAGGTTGAAGCACTGAAACCAGGGAACATCAGGGCTGAGTCCCTGCGAGGATCGAGGCAGCGGTTAGAACAAAAAGAAGACGGCGCTTACTATGTGACAGGGCGCATTTGGGTTCCACTCTATGGAGATCTACGTAAACTTGTGATGGACGAAGCCCATAAGTCCCGTTACTCAGTACATCCTGGTTCGGATAAGATGTACCACGACTTAAGGACTACATATTGGTGGCCTGGCATGAAATCCCACATAGCAACATATGTCAGCGAATGTTTGACTTGCGCATGAGTCAAGACTGAGTATCAGAAACCAGCAGGCCTACTCCAACAAGCAGAGATCCCAAAATGGAAATGGGAGCAAATTTCCATGGATTTTGTTACTGGCCTACCTAGATCCCAACGAGGAAATGACACTATTTGGGTGATAGTAGATCGATTGACCAAGTCTGCACACTTGTTGGCTATCAAAGAAACAGACAAGTTCTCTGCCTTGGCAAACATTTACTTAAAGGAAGTAGTGTCCAGGCACGGGGTGCCAACCTCCATTATTTCCGATCGAGACGCACGTTTTACTTCTGAGTTGTGGCAAGCTATGCACAAGTCCTTTGGCTCACGTTTGGACATGAGCACTGCTTATCATCCACAAACGGATGGGCAGTCTGAACGCACCATCCAAACCCTGGAAGACATGCTTAGGGCATGTGTGATCGATTTTGGCAAGAATTGGGAGAAGCATCTACCGCTAGTGGAATTCTCGTATAATACCAGCTACCACACCAGCATTCAGGCAGCACCCTTTGAGGCAGTGTACGGTCGTAAATGCTGATCACCTCTTTGCTGGGCGGAAGTTGGTGACAGCCAGATCACAGGCCCAGAACTGGTGGTAGACACAACGGAAAGGATTGCCCAGATCAGACAACGCATGGCGGCAGCTCGTGACCGTCAGAAAAGTTACGCTGACAAGCGTAGGAAACCGCTAGAAGTCCAGGTCGGTGACCGGGTTCTACTTAAAGTCTCACCCTGGAAGGGTGTGGTTCGTTTTGGTAAACGGGGCAAGCTAAATCCGCGATATGCTGGACCATTCGAAATTACCGAGAGGATCGGTAACGTTGCTTATAGGTTGAACCTGCCAAAAGAGCTGAGTGCGGTGCACAACGTCTTCCACGTGTTTAATCTGAAGAAGTGTCTGTCAGATGAAACACTCATAATTCCTTTCAAGGAACTTACTTTCGACGAGCAGCTACACTTTATTAAGGAACCAATTGAGATCACGGATCGAGAGATCAAAACCCTCAAACGTAGCCAGATACCTATTGTACGAGTTCGTTGGAACTCGCGTCGTGGCCCAGAGTTTACCTGGGAGCGGGAGGACCAGATGAAGCACAAATATCCCTAGCTGTTCCCAAATGAAACCCCCAGCACTAAAGCTACCACCGAATTTCGGGACGAAATTCCAAACTTACGGGGGGACGATGTGACACCCCGTTGAAACGCTCTCACTCATACTAGCTTATCAGTGGCTGCCTTAACTTTCGGGACGAAAGTTCTTAAAACTTGGGGATAATGTGACACTCTAGGTTTTCCCGAGCAACTATCTTGTATTGAAATTATGTGTACATATATTATTAAATGGAAATTTGTGAATTTCCTTGGTGTGCTATATGATCATTGTATTAAGTAACATATATATATATATATATATACACAATTATAATAGTGAACCGAGACCACAACGAACCCGACTCGAGACCACTCGGTCTCGAGTAAACAGTAAACGGTTGGGCCGGTTGGGCCATACACCCGAGAAGCCCACTCGGAATCCACTTAGGGTGCACCATCTTGCATAAAACCCAAAAACCCTCACACACTCCCCTCTACACTCCCTCTCACTTCATCCTCTCTCTAGAAAACCTTAAACCCTAACAATCAAGCATCACCTCTCTTCTCCTTTCTCTTGGACCAAACCGGTGACAACACTAGAACTCTCGGCTCAAGCTTGAAATCATTCGGAAGTCCGCTCATCGACCCCTTATACCCTCACACTTAGAGTATCTAGCCGGTTAGTGTCTCTTTTAGTTTTTATTGACAAAATACATGAAAAATTGTTATTTATCTATGATGAAGGTGTTTGCTTGATGATATAAGTATTATGTTTTGCTTGATTTAAGTGATGAAAAAGTTCCTTCATGATGATATGTGAACGGTTTGATAGAAGTATGATAATAAAGTGATGTGTTAAAGTTGTTAATAAGGTTTGATACATGACTAGGGGGTTATATGATGCATACATTATTTATGAATTAGTGATGGTAAATAATTGCTAAAAATGCTTTCAAAGTTGCAAGTATAGATCTAGGATAACATGTTTCGGGTCGGTTTTGAATGATTATGCATGATGAATAATTTGAATATATGATAAACTACATGAATATGAGTTGAAGGTGCCTTGAATATTTGAAAAACTTGTTGTTTGATCCATTTTGGTTAATTGTTAGACAAAGAAACATGTTTATGCATTTTCATTGGATAGTACATGGGATCATGACATGGGAATTCTATTGGATAGTACGATTTGTGCAGACACTCAGGAAACAGCAGGTGTTGGAGTCGAAACCCTTGGTCTCGACTCGAAACCATTGAGTTACAACTCGAGACCGCAGTGATTGCGACTCGAGACCTGGACCAAGCAACTCAAAACAGACTTCAGGGACTCGAGACCATCAAGGTCTCGACTCGAGATCACATAGTCTCAGCTCGAGACTGGACTCGAGACCTCTAAGGTTGCGACTTAAGCCTGCACTACTCGAGACTGGACGTCCATGACTCGAGACCTCCTGGTTGCGACTCGAGACCGCATGTTCTCGAGTCGAGACCACTTAGTCTCGATTGGGCTGACTGACTCGGTTATTGGGCCACCAAATGTGACAACGTGTTTTGGGCTTGTATCTATGCTGCTGTGCCATGCTGCTGATTAACTGTTAGTGTGATCGGATAGGCCCAATAGCACTTGTGGTTTGTATGCTATGTGTTAACTGTTACGGTTTAATCTAGAATCAGCCCAACATTAGGAATGCTTGTATAATATGCATGTATAATATGCATGTTATGTGTTAGAAACGTGTAAGATATACGTGATCTTCCTGTACCCAAACCTGACCTATACTGGTAACCATGTTAGGACGTGGTGACCAACGTACTTGACCAAGTAAACTGTCTGCCGAGCAACCCAAGGTGAGTTCACACACTAAAAGCATGCGTCCCAGGGAGGGACACGGACAAACTGCCAACTTTGGGAAAAATACTTTTGAACTATTATTTCTGGGGGAAATACGAATGGGTACTTTTAAATTACTATCTCTGGGGAGATACGTTTGGATATTATTTATAAATCACAACTAGCCAAGCTAAACGAAACTCTATCATATTAAGTCCCTGCTTACAGTACCGATTAATCGCCGGTGGCGAACATGTTATTAGTTGATAGCGCTATTAGGTTTGACAACCTCACACCGTGACCGGGGGGATCGGGCGTGAACTAGTAGACCTTGCATCTTGGTCAATGATGATAGACATTGACTCGGGGCACAACAACTTTACGTCAACAGTTTCGGTATCGACAGTTTAGTGAGCTTACAGATGGGGTAGCTCCCCATAACGTGATTATAAATGCTTTATCTAAACAACTTACGTTTTCGAAAACTAAAACTTGACACCTCGTGAACTCGCCAACATTATGTTGATACCCTACTGCATGCTTTGCACGTATCCAGTGACTCAGGAGCTTGCAGCTTGGGGATGTGTAGTGGTCGTCTAACCCTTGTGTTGGGTTCTAAATAAACTTGAACTATGAGCTTTGTTTTAATCTATTTTGTCTATGCTTCCGCTACATACCTAAACTAGTATTTGAACCTAAAACTTTTGAACTTTGGTTATGATATTTGCTAACCCTGTGGTTGGTGAATGCTACTTATGTTATTTATTAAATTGCTCAGTATAATTGGTGGCTGGATCCTGGTCAGTCATGCCCCCAGGCGGTGGTACTCCGCATGTGGATTTTGGGGGTGTGACAAGGGTAAAGTTAGATATGGTATAGAAAAGGTAGTTAGTTATGCTAACTTGTCTTATGAAAATATGTGCCTTGTTGCTTCTTTAAATAAAACTGTTGAACCTACTACTTATAGTGAGGCTGTTAAAGATGAAAGGTGGGTTGAAGCCATGGATAGTGAAATGGAAGCTCTTTATAGGAATAATACTTGGGTCTTGGTAGATCTTCCTAAAGGTAGAAAGCCTATAGGATGTAAATTGGTTTATAAAATCAAATATAAAGCTAATGGTGAGGTAGAAAGGTATAAGGCCAGATTAGTGGCCAAAGGGTTTAACCAAAGAGAAGGAATAGATTTTGGTAAAACATTTTCACATGTTGTGAAGATGGTAACTCTCAGAATTATTTTGAAACTAACTGTTAATAATAATTGGCCGTTGTATCAAATGGATATAAATAATGCCTTTCTATATGGTAACTTAACTGAGGATGTGTTTATGATTTTGCCTCAAGGTTATTTTACAAATGATAATACTAAAGTGTGTAAATTAGTAAAATCTTTGTACGGACTAAAACAAGCTCCTAGACAGTGGAATGATAAGTTAATTGTTGTGTTTGTTTCAATGGGGTTTGTTCAAAGTGTTTGTGATTATTCCTTGTTTGTGTTGTCTAAACAAGATGTGTTTATAGTTCTTTTAGTCATGTTGATGACTTAGTTGTGACTGGAAATAATAAAGCTGAAATAGAAAAAATTAAAACATGTTTGAAAGAAAGTTTTTAAATTAAGGATCTTGGCATACTTAGATATTTTCTAGGTATTAAGGTGTTATATTCAGATGACTGTATTTGTTTGTCATAGAGAAAGTATTGTCTTGAGTTGTTGAATGAATTTGGGTATTTGGGGTGTAAACCTGTTACTACACCAATTGAGCAAAGTTTTCTTGTGACTAATAAATGAGATAAAGAACAAAAGTGCTTGGAAAATATAAATGGTTTTCAAAGATTAATTGGGAAATTGATATATTTGTCATTAACAAGACCAGACATAAGTTATGATGTCAAGTTTCTAAGTCAGTATATGGATAGTCCCTGTCAAGTTCATCTAGATATAGCACTGAGGTTGTTAAGGTACTTAAAGTTATCACCTGGAAAGGGTGTTAACTTTAAGAAGTCTGATAGTATGAGTCTGTCAGTTGTTGACTCCGACTGGGCCAAATGTCTTAAAACCAGGAAATCAGTCACTGGTTTTGGTATTTTTCTTGGTGATACACCTGTTTCTTGGAAAAGTAAGAAACAAAGTGTAATATCAAGATCAACTGCAGAAGCTGAGTACAGAGCTATGTGCTCAGCTACCTGCGAAATAATGTGCATTTTGAATGTTTTAACTGAGTTGAAAGTTTCGTATAATCTACCGGTTAAATTGTACTGTGATAGCAAGTCTGCAATTTCTATCTCTCAAAATCCTGTATTTCATGAGCGTACTAAACATTTTGAGATCGATCTACATTTCTAAGAGAAAAAATTGCAGCTGGTATCATAGAACCTGAAAAGGTTCATTCAGATATGCAGAGCATGGTTGTAAAACAAGGTTTCCAAGGCCGAGTACTCTCCGAGTAGTCGCTACAAGGTAGGTTGCCGAGGCGACTTTCTTCGACTCCGCCTAATTACTCGGAGTCGGTCAAACACGGTCAACCTTGGCCAGAATTGGATCTAGTAGGTCAACTCGGGCCTAGTTTGACTTAAATAATAACAAAACATAATTTCTATGCGTATCATATTAAGGAATGAATATCATTCTCACATATTTTGTTATAAATATAAGTAAATTTATGTTATTTGACATATATTTAATCTACAAAACGTAATTTCTTTATAGTTTAACATGTCCGAGTAGTCCCCGAGTACTCTCCGCATAGACCGAGTACTCTCAACTCCCCGGTCGACCGACTAGGGAGCGCCTAGCGACTTTTGCAACCATGATGCAGAGTGCAGACATATTCACAAAGGGTTTTATTGCGAGTCAACATCAAACTCTATGTGAAAGTCTTGGAATGTTGACATGTTTGCCACAAGAATTATGGGGGCATGTTAAAATAAAATGCAACAAGTTTAATTCCTGTTGCAAACATAACTTATGTTACGTGTTATAAAGTTGTTACATATTCTGTTACACAGTTATATGATGGAGGGTGTTCAGTGTACAGGTATTGGAAGATGAAGGTTCTGGATGCTATTTGCTGAGGTCTAAAGTGGGAGAACTGAAGTTTTGAAGGGTGAAAGTGAAAGTATCTTTCACTTAGGTATATAAGAGACTAATCTTGTGTGTTTGTCATTATTCGCTTCCAGATCGTTTTGTTGTCTCTCTCATTGTGCGATTAGGGTTTGTGTTCAGATTGCTTGCTTGTGATCTGATCTGTTTGATCTCGTGTGAGATCTTGTAGTTCTGGTTTGTATAAAATCAACTGATCATCATCTTCTTCTTTGTATCATTACAGATCTCACTATTTGTGAAATCTAGGGTTATAGGAGGGTGTTTTCAGGTTTGGGTGAATAATAAAAGTTTTGTCGCCGATTTTTGTCGCTATTTCTTTGTGTCTTTTGTTCTATCTTGATTGTGATACCATTTTTTACAAAACCTTAGAAGTTGAAGAATACTATTGTTTTCATAAGGGCTAGTGAGGGGCATGTGTAGGGTGGGTGAGCGCACAATGTTCACTCTTCACGGTCGGGGGCCCAAAAAACATAAAACAAGTTATATATATATATATATATATATATATATATATATATATATATATATATATATATATATATATATATATTGTGTGTATACATAATGTAAGTATCTATAGAAAAACCACTTTAATTTAGAAAACCCGGGAAACTCAAAGCTCCCGATGTTTTTTTTCTTGAAAAAATTTACACATGTTATATACATGTTTTTAAGGGTTTTGGGCAAAAAAAATCAAAAAAGCGCCTAGTAGATATTTAAAAAAAAATAAACAAGTTTTGGTGTAACAAATGTTACAAATATGTCAGATTAATGTAACATGTGTTACGCCAAAACTTGTTTATTTTTTTTTAAATATCTACTCGGCGCTTTTTTGATTTTTTGCCCAAAACCCTTAAAAACATGTATATAACATGTGTAAATTTTTTCAAGAAAAAAAAACATCGGGAGCTTTGAGTTTCCTGGGTTTTCTAAATTAAAGTGGATTTTCTATACATTCTTCCCCTACATGCATATATTATAACATAACATAACCTTATAATTAAATTTAGGACCCAACTAACAAATAGTAAAAGAATAGCTTATATAGTTCTAGGCCATTTAGGGACTCATTTATTATGGTTTATATATAAATTTACATTTATGGACACATTTTTTCTATTCGCACAGAACCCATGGGCCCCCGAATTCTCCATGACGGCCTGGTTTTCATCCCTATAATCTTTTGTTCTTGCTTTTGATGGTTGAATCATGATCTTTCGGGGCCAATACAAACATGGCGATAAAAGAAGATTAGATAGTATGGGTATTAGATGTAACTGCTTCTCCACTACTCAATGACTAAAAAATCATCAAAGCTGAAACATAACCTCCCAAATACTTAGGTAGCGTTCGTTTCATGGAATGGAATGGAATGGAATTAGGAAGTTTTTCTTTGTAAAATTGATCTTGGTTGGGGGAGGGAGGAATTTGAAATCCTTCACTCTATTGAACTTTGTGACTATTTCAACATTCCTTAGAAATCCTTCACTCTAATGAAGGAATGGAATGGAATGTTGAAATAGTCACAAATTTCATTGATTAAAGAAATTCATTGGATTTCAAATTCCTCCCTCCCCCAACCAAGATCAATTTTACAAAGAAAAACTTCCTAATTCCATTCCATTCCATTCCATGAAACGAACGCTACCTTAATGTTGGGTCAAGTTGCTTCATCTGGTTCACCCACCCGGATCCTGTTTTCTTCACATCATATAATGCTAGTGTCATTTATTGCAAATCACATCCGAATCTAATTAAATGTTAACATTTATGCCCCCATGCTTTTAGAACAATCCAGACAGGAAGACTGAGTTATGGCATTGATGTTGTGCACCATTCTTTGTGATGGGGATAGATCTCTTCTGTTATCTAAAACAATGGAGCACTGAACAATGTACATATGCATGATAGTTTAAGGATCACTGAGCACATGCATATTATATATCTGAGGTGATGATGTGCAATATGGTGAATTATATAACATACAAAAATTGTTAGCAAAAAAGTTCCCTTGGCAATAGCATAAAAGGGATAAAAGACATAGAAGATAATAATGGGCATATATGAATTAAGAGTTTTATTATAAGATAGGAACCAAAAAAAAATATCCTTATGATAGGAGAGTTTTTTTTATTGTTGCTTACATATGGCCCATAAGGACTCAATGATAATAAATTACTATGCAACTTTTGACATCATGGATACAATACAAATGGGATATACACCAAGTATTATAGCTGTAGCTAGACCCCGGTAAAAACATAGGGCATGGCGCACGCGCTGGTAATAATTAATTGAATTGACGAGACATTCTTGTTTGAGAGAACTCGTGTTGGCTCTCAAATTTCTTTCTTAAACCTTGCTCTGAGGCCATTTTCTGGAATTGGGAATGGACTATATTGTATTAAGTTTGCTGAACCCACCAATTCCCATCTGCGGTCCAAAATCACCAACAAAAACAAAATCAGCATGGTCCAATAATGAGCACTATTTTTGCATCCAGAAATTTTGTTAATTCCTAATTATTTGATTGTTTACATGTTAACATCATACCTATACTTTGTAAGCATATGGTGGAGTAGAATAAGCATTTCGAGCTTTGCGAGTTCATTTCCTGGACAAGCATGTTGTCCGCTACCAAATGGCATGTATGTGTAAGGTTTTGGAGGATTCTACAATAAAAAGAAAAAATGAATTAATGTACAAATTAAAGCTCCTTAAAGGCATCACTTTTCATCCTATGGTTTATGCTTAGGTGTTGTTGTTAATCTCTTAATTAGACTCTTAATGGTTCAGACCTCTTACTGGTTCAACACTTAATGGTTTAGACTCTTTGTTTCATGAACAAATGTCTGAATGGTTCAGACATTTGCCTCTGAATGGTTAAGCATTATACTGAGTCTGAATGGTTAGGATCTCTAATCTGAATTGGTCAAACATTTGCCTCTGAATGGTTAAACATTGTACTGGCTCTTAATGGTTCAGACCTCCTCTTAATGGTTCAACACTTAATGGTTCAGACCTCTTACTGGTTCAGCACTTAACGATTCAGAAGTTGTCAAACAGCCCCTTAGTAATATATGATTCAGACTTTCAACTTTAGCAGACGTTGCATTCCTTACCTCAAATCTGAAGGGATCAAAGTTTCCTGGTTCAGCAAAGAATTCTGGATTATGGTGAATATTCCTGAACAATGGCATCACTTTCCATCCTTTTGGAATAAGGTATCCTGTTTGTTTATTTCCATCATTAGTCACATAAAACAACTTAGCAAAGGAGTGTAAGCGTTTAAAAAACATCGAATTTAACTCACCCTCATATTCAACATCCTCTGCTGCTTCCCTAAAGGTAAAAGATATAACACTTGCCTTCCTCAGGCTCTCTAATATTACCTGAAATTGATGTGCAAGTATGTCAGTGATTAACATACTAAATAGCTCATAATTAAAAACTATTTTCATAGTTTCATGATAAGTACATACTCTATATGTGAGTGGCATTTTCCTTGTCATTGCCCAAGTCAAGGACCGGTTTTCTCCACATTCAGATTCCAAAATAGCCTTCTGTTCTCCCTGACATCAGCAGTAGAAGTTCTTCAGTATGACCATTCTATAAAACAACGTCAAAGACACGTTGGCACGTATATATAATCATATAATAATTACATACTAAAAGTGATTACGTCGTTATTACATTCTAAAAGTGATTACTTTTAGAATCTTACCTTAACAGCATCTAGAAGTTTGGGGTTACCATTTAGATATTTTAGTATCCATGTGAGAACACTAGCTGTTGTATCTTGAGCTGCAAACAGCACCCCAATGATGTTATCTGCTATTTGTTCTTCGCTTAATATGTTCCCTTTTTCATCCCTAAAGTTCAAGAGGTGACCTAAGAGATTGTTTGCTGACAACTTATTTTCCATCCTTTCACGGACGATTTCACCAAGAATCTGATTAAGCCTTTTCCTTGCCTTCACATTTTCATATCAATAAACAGTTTAGTTACAAGAATCGGCGCATATAATACATTCAAAATGTAAAAACAAATTTACTTACCATTAAAGATTTATGATATGCAGTTCCTGGTAGCTTTAAAGGGAAACAATTGTAACCTTTTTCTAAGATGCTATAATTCTCCTTCAGCTCATCGGTATATTTCTTGTTCAGCTGACCGAAGATCGACAACACGCCCACCTCAAAAGCAAACTGCAGTATTTCCATGCATAAGTGATATTCATACAGGTCAATGAAAGCTAAATTCAGGAAAATAAGGTAAATAGATAATACCTTCTTCATAGCGAGGAAAGTGTTAATGACTTGACCATTGGCCCATGATTCCAGACAAGATACGGCTAGTCTTTCAATATCAGGAATCAGCTTTCGGGTTACTTCTGGCGAAAATGAGGTTTGAACCAACTTCCTCATGCAAGCATGATAGTTTCCAGTGTGAAAAAAAAGTGCTGATGGTCCAATCAACTTCTCTTTACTTTTTGGGTATGTAGGTTTAAACAAGTGAGCATGAGACACTAGTACAAACCGAGCCGCCTCAGGGCTTGCTAGCATAACACAAGGATATCCAAGTACATGAGTTTTGAATATATCCCCGTATCTGATCATGTGACAAAAAATAACATTGTCAGTACGTATTATATTAACAATTTAATGAGTTACTCGTTCGCCAAAACTCTATTACATGGCTCTACCTTTTCTGCTTTGACGCAAAGAAAACATTCGGGTCTTGTGTATACATTTGAAGAGTCTCTCCGATGCAAGGCCACCCCATTGAACCCGGGGGAAGCCTAGCTCTACTTTTGTGCCTCCTCTTTTCTTTCTTGAATAAAATATAAGATAAAAGAGAACATAAAAAGATTAGTGAATAGAAAATAGTTGAACAAAGCTTCATGGATGTTTGGTTTGATTGGCTGATTATTAACAATGTGTGATTCTTGTCTGGTGGAGAGGACCCTATTACTTTAGTGGGAGGGAAAAGGGGTCATGGGGTATATATAGATCCAGATCTTAGTGTACCTTACGTATTTGCCACTCGTATTGAAATCCTCAATGCTCTATCCAAACAAAACGCAATAGTAACCATACCCTTTGGTGATAACCATGATAATGATAGAAGTAAATGCTGCTTCATTTGACAATCATGTGTTGATTCATGCTAGTGCTCTAAACAACTTCTTTCTCCTCTAAACACATCCGGTGCAAACCTAGACCTCAATCTTAAGTGTTGGCCCGAACTTGGATCTTGATCTCTAACGAGCGTGAATAACTTGAATAACAACAACTTTATAATAATCGAATGAATGTAATGTATACAAATCGAATGTAATGAACGAATACAATTGAATCTAACTATCCCTATTTATAGTTTTCTACGGGTACGAATGAATAGACGTGACTCTTCGTGAAAGGGTATGTCTCTTGGATTGTGTGGTTGAGATTGATCTTGAAAGGGTATGTCGATTCTCAGCCATTCAACCGAACCGTCGTGTCCCTTCCTTCTTTTGCCTTGCGTCGATCCGAAAGGATGTGTTGTGGAGACACACCTCTTCGCTAAGTGAGGGTGGTTATGAAGTTCCATCTTGTCAATTTCGGTCCCTATACTTTGTAACCGCTAATTAACTAACTATCTATCTAACTAATCATGGTGTTAAGAGATTAACTTGGTTTCATTCACCCCCTTAATCTCGAACATCCATGAGTTGCTTTAAATCTTGAATTCCGAGCAGTTCCCTCATTGTAGTAAACTTGATCCTTGCTAGTGCCTTTGTTAGTATATCTGCCCGTTGTAGTTCTCCACTTATGTGCTCCACAGTGATATCTTCGTTTTCCACGCATTCTCTTATGAAGTGATAGCGTGTGTCAATGTGCTTGCTTCTTCCGTGAAAGACTGGATTTCTCATGAGTGCTATTGCTGAAACGTTGTCTACTCTGAGTGTTATCTTTTCTTCCTTCCAGCCTGTGATTTCACTTAACAGTCTTTTAAGCCATAGTGCTTGACATGCTGCTGCAGTGGCTGCCATGAATTCTGATTCGCATGATGATAGTGCCACTGTTTGTTGCTTCTGTGTACACCAGGTTATAGGTGATTCTCCAAAGTAAAATACCAGACCAGTTGTTCCTTTTCCTTTGTCTGTATTAACTCCAAAACTACTGTCGCTATAACCTGTGATCTTACATCCTCCTTGTTTTCTGTAGATGATTCCATGCTCTTTAGTTCCTTTGATGTAACGTAGTATTTGCTTTACTACCTTCAGGTGTTGCTCCTTTGGTTCTTGCATGAATCTACTAAGTAGACTGACTGGGTAACATAGATCTGGTCTTGTATGCAATAAGTACCTGAGAGATCCTATCAGGCTTCTGTAGTGTGTTGCATCTACTAGATCTCCTTCTTCAGTCTTTGTTAATTGAGTTCCTGGAGTCATGGGTGTCTTTGTGTCATTGCAGGATAACATATCTGCGTCTTTGAGTATCTTGTTGATGTATCCTGTCTGCTTGATGCCTATCTCACCCCCTGCTTGAATTACTTCGATTCCCAGATAGTATGCTAGCAATCCTAGATCGCTCATATCAAACTTGTTCTTCATCTGAGACTTGAAAATGTCTATCTCCTTCTTTGATGTTCCAGTGACTATCAAGTCATCAACGTAGACTCCAACTATTAGTGTAGAGGCTTCACTTGTTCTTGTATAGATTGCGCTTTCTAAAGTGCACTTCTTGAAGTTAAGTGACTTTAGGGTTTGATCTAACTTCGTATTCCAAGCTCTTGGTGCTTGTCTCAATCCATACAGTGCTTTTGATAGTTTGTAAACCTTTCCTTCATTTCCTGGCTTTATAAATCCTTCTGGTTGTGATACATAGACTTCCTCCTTGAGTTCTCCGTGTAAGAATGCTGATTTCACATCTAGATGATGTACCTCCCAACCTTGATATGCTGCTAAGGCCAATATTAGTCGTACTGTCTCCATACGTGCTACTGGTGCAAAGACTTCGTCAAAGTCTATTCCATGTTGCTGAACATATCCCTTTGCAACTAGCCTTGCTTTGTGTCTGACAATATTTCCATTTGCATCTTTCTTAGTCTTGAATACCCACTTTAAGCCTATTGCCTTGTGATTTCTTGGCAATTCCGTCAAGCTCCAAGTGTTATTCTTGTTTATTGAGTCTAACTCAGCCTTCATTGCTTCAATCCACTTTCTGTCACTAGATGCTTCCTTGTAATTCTTTGGTTCTTCTTCAGCGAGTAATAATTCATGTGGATCTAACTGAATTTCTTCTGTTTCGTCATACAGTTCTTCGAGACTTCTTAGTCTTACTGGAGTATTGCTGATATTTCCTGTTGTACTTTCAGAAGTGGATGGACCTCCATTTTGTATGTTGCTTGAATTTCCTGCTGAGTTCTGATTGTATGAATATGCTGGCGGGGTTACATAGGAGTCTTGTTCTTCTGTCTGATCTACTCCTGAATCGTCATGATGTGGCCCGCTACTGCCTGGTCCGCTACTGCCTGGACTACTTGGCTCATTTTCCTCTAACTCTGGTGGTATGTCATCTTTATGAATGACAAAGTTCGTCCATTCGGGATTCCCTGAATCTACCGTTTCCATATAACTATCCCAGTTCCATGGTTGACCTTCCATGAACTTTACATCTCTACTGACACATATCTTGTTCTTTGCTGGATCATATAATCTATACGCCTTTGATCCTTCTTCTATTCCAAGATAAACCATAGGTGCGCTTCTATCATCTAACTTCTTTTGTTGAAGTGGTAGTACCTTAGCGTAAGCAGTGCAGCCAAAAACTTTCAAATGTTCTAGATTTGGCTTCCTTCCTTTCGGTGCTTCATATGGTGTCTTATTCACCAGGGCTTTTGTCGGAACCCTGTTTAATACGTATATCGCGTGTCGTACTGCTTCACCCCAAAAGTTCTGTGGCATGTTCATTGCCTTTAACATACTGCGAGTAGTTGACAACATCGTCCTGTTTCTTCTTTCCACTACTCCATTTTGCTGTGGGGAATATGGTGCTGTAAGCTGTCTTGCTATGCCGTTGGTTTTGCAATACTTGTTGAATTCAGCCGATGTGAATTCACCTCCTCTATCCGTCCTTAGCATTTTTAACTTGGTCTGCGCTTCCTTTTCTACCTTTTCTTTGAACTCCTTAAATGTTTCGAATGCTTGATCCTTGGAAGTTAGTAAATATGCCCACATGTAGCGAGTACAGTCGTCTACAAGTAAGAATATATACTTCTTCCCAGCATGTGTTGGTGGAGTTATAGGACCACACAAATCTCCATAGACTAAGTCCAGAGGTTTTAAAGATCTGAACTTTGCCTGATTTGGAAATGGTGCCCTACTATGCTTTCCTAATAAGCATGCGTCACAAACTTGACTAGCATGACTTATTTGGGGAACTCCATGTACCAAGTTCTTACGAGTCATTTCTTTAATAGCGTCGAAGTGTAAATGGCCTAACCTCGCGTGCCATAACCATGCTATGTCTTCCGTCTTTGATAGTAGGCAGATTGGTTTTCCTGTCTTCAGTTTGACCTTGTACAGCCTGTTCTTCAATCTTTTGACTCACATTAGTAGCTTTCTGTTTCGATCTCGGATAGTCAGTAAGTCTCCGTCCATAACCACTTTGCAACCAGTTTCTGTAAGTTGTCCGAGGCTCAATATATTGGTCTTCAGACTTGGAATGTAGTATACTTGTGAAACAATCTTTTGTTCTTGATTCATACATTCCAGTAGTATTGAACCTTTGCCTTTAATTTCTACGTGTGACCCATCACCAAAACGTACTTGCCCTGTCACCGTTTCATCTAATTCCTTGAAGTGACTTCGCACTCCTGTCATATGGTTGCTGGCCCCGTTGTCTAAGTACCATAGATTTTCATTTCCTGAGGCATAACTTGCTGGTTTTATCTGTTCCTCGTTTAGTAGAGCCCTTTCTTGAACATTTTCTTCTTGTATTGTCATCAACAATACGGGTGCTTCGTCTTCCTCGACGAGGTTTGAATGTTCTTGCACATCGTCTTTCTCAGAACAATCCTTCTTGTAGTGTCCAAACTTCTGACACTTAAAGCATTGGATCTTACTTAAGTCGGTTCTTGCAAACTTCCTCCAGTTTCTTGAATTTCCATTTCTAGGCCTTGATGTAGATCCTTCGTTTCTGGGACTTTGCCTGTTTCCGTTGTTTCGCCAATTTCCACGCGTCTGGTTAAACCTACCACGACCGCGGTTTCCAAATTGCCTTCCTCTGTTGTTATCCTGATGTGTAAACATAAGCCTATCTTGGCTTTCCCCTTGACTTCCTTTCTTTAACTTGAGACGTTCTTCATACGTTTTTAATCTTCCGACCGCTTCTTGTAGCGTCATGGTTTCTATATCGGAGTATTGTTTCATAGAGGCAACGATTTGAGTAAACCTATCCGGTACGCCATTTAGGAGTTTGCGTACTAGAGTCGGTTGACTCATAGTCGATCCTACTTCTGTTGCTCGGGTAACGATACTATTGATCTTTGCGGTGAACGAATCAATAGTGTCGTCATCCTTCATTTGCAACATCTCAAATTCTGACATTAGCGTGTGCATACGCGCCTTTTGTACCCGGTCTACGCCAACGTGTCTAATCCTTAGATTTTCCCAAATTTCCTTTGCAGTCTTACAACTTGCAACTTGCAATACAACGTCCTCTGGTATTGCTTGAAACAAATATGCAATGGCAGACTTATCTTTCTTTGTGTCTACCGTTGCATTTTCTGCCGGTTCAATCGTTTCCCACAAACCATTCGCTTCAAGAATCGTCTTGATACGAATAGCCCAAACCGTATAGTTTGTTGGTTTCAGAATCGGACACTGAAACTGGGAAAGAGAATTTCCATTTATCTGATTTTGCCCGGTCGCTCCTGACATATCTTCCTGCCGAATAATCTTCACTTTCTAATAAACTTTCTTTTGGTTTCAATATATTCTTAACAACCCCGATTCCCCGAATCGTGTAATAACCAAAACAACCAAATCAAACTAATTCGCACTATAACCCCGGAATCAAAACAAACGAACCCTAGATTCCTAACCGTTCGGTTCAACCGACTTTCTAGAATCGAAAATAAATTCTGAATTTGAAACTTTGCGAATTTAAACGAAATTGAAACCTGATCGCGAATTCCCTGCGATGCCTTGCGATTCCCACGCCTAGAGCCTGATGCTCTGATACCACTTTGTTGGCCCGAACTTGGATCTTGATCTCTAACGAGCGTGAATAACTTGAATAACAACAACTTTATAATAATCGAATGAATGTAATGTATACAAATCGAATGTAATGAACGAATACAATTGAATCTAACTATCCCTATTTATAGTTTTCTACGGGTACGAATGAATAGACGTGACTCTTCGTGAAAGGGTATGTCTCTTGGATTGTGTGGTTGAGATTGATCTTGAAAGGGTATGTCGATTCTCAGCCATTCAACCGAACCGTCGTGTCCCTTCCTTCTTTTGCCTTGCGTCGATCCGAAAGGATGTGTTGTGGAGACACACCTCTTCGCTAAGTGAGGGTGGTTATGAAGTTCCATCTTCTCAATTTCGGTCCCTATACTTTGTAACCGCTAATTAACTAACTATCTATCTAACTAATCATGGTGTTAAGAGATTAACTTGGTTTCATTAAGTACATACGTAACAAAAAGCTTCGTTACACAACTTTCGATTAATCCAGCGAAGATGCTTTAAGGACATACAATAGTATATCAAGCATACCAATAGAGAAGCTTTTTATGTTATGTTTCACGGGTACCCTTATCTTGCCAGCATGGAAAGCTAGTTAATATTAAGGGTGGAAAATTACCAAATTAGCCAAGAATAAACTTTCACCACCAAATTTGCCATTTGATGCCCCCTTGGAGCAGGGCATCACGGATTCAAATGTGCAGGATGCCTCTTTCAATGTGGAAGTGATACGTGTCTCAATGATTAGGTAGACTCCTCCTATGCCCCTCAACAGACTCATCCAATGCCTCAGCAGACTCTTCCAATGCCCCTCAACAGTCTCTTCCAATGCCTCAGGCATGAGTTAAAATTTTATGTGGGACCTACCACCCACTTCATCTTAACCACCGCCACCACCACCACCACCGCCTCCGCCGCTGCCACCACCACCGCCGCCGCCGCCGCCACCACCACCATAAAATATACTACTAATCTTTGAATTCGAAAATAATAGTATTAATAAAAACTGAAGTTATAGGGACCACGTTCTTGCATAGACCGAATGCAGCATATAATGCAACTTTATTTAGATTCGTACATAATGCAGATTATTCACCATAAAAGGATCTTGAAGATGAAGGATTAACAGCGTTGGAGCTCATGAAGGATCTTGAAGATAGTATTAACAGTGTTTTAGAGCAAGGATATGAAGTTATTGATGTGTTGGAGCTCATGAAGGATCTTGAAGATGAAGTGGTGGCGGTGGCGGTGGCGGTGGCGGTGGCGGTGGCGGTGGTGGTGGTAGTGGTGGCGGTGGTGGTGAAGATGAAGTGTGTGGTAGGTCCCACATAAAATTTTAACTCATACCTGAGGCATTGGAAGAGTCTGCTGAGGGGCATTGGAAGAGTCTGCTGAGACATTGGATGAGTCTGCTGAGGGGCATTGGAGGAGTCTACCTAATCATTGAGACACGTGTCACTTCCATATTTAAAGAGGCATGAGGGGTCTTGAAAGAGGCATCCCGCACATTTGAATCCGTGATGCCCTGCTCCAAGGAGGCATCAAATGGCTAATTTGGTGGTCAAACTTTATTCTTGGCTAATTTGGTAAATTCCCCTAATATTAATATCAATACTGTTATGGTGACCCACTTTCAATTTGATGCGGGCCCAAGTGTAGAGTAGCGGGCCATCTTATTTGGAGGCCCAAGATCGTGTAACAAAAGAGGCCTCACTAAAATGGCTCTAACTTGGGCTACAAGGGTCCGTTTTGGGCGTGCGACCAGGCAAAACGACCGTGAGAACGAGCTCCATCTTGGGTAAAAAAACGCTTATTTCCATGAGTTATTTTATGTTTTATGTTTTTTAGTGGGTTTTTTGGACTTTTATTTTGTTCTAGTTTTTGGCCCAAGTGTGTTTTAGGCCCATTTTCGAATTTCAGTCTCTATTTATATGTTGCTAAAGTTAATGAAAAGTTCAGACTTGAATTTTGAGAAAACTGTTTTTTTCACTTCAAATTCCGTGCTCTTTGGGTTGAATTTTGGGGTTGGGGAAGAACTACACGGGTATTCGTAGAATCAACGTGTTTGATCTTCATTTATCGTACCACGCACGACATCACAATTTGACATGTATATAAACTTGAGAATCTAAGGTGGCCTCAATCACGCAAAACATCTATTTCTGGACACAAAGATTGGAAATTGAACAGTAGAAATGAGTTTTGTGGTTCGAGTTTAATTGCATAAAGTGCATGGTAGTCATGGTAGGCCCCTTGGCCTTTTAGAATAATGTGGGAATGTCTTAAAGTTCATGTTCTTGATCTTTCTCCCCGAGAGTCCATAAACTTCATCTAGAAGAGGCTCGTATGTCGTAAAGGGCTATATTTTACAATCCCTGATGCTTCAACATTGTTATTTTTTTTTTGTAACTTTTGGTTCATGCCTTCATGGTTAGGCAAAAGGAATTTGACCCAAGACTTTGTAGCTGGTATGTTATTTTAGTGTTAGGATCGACTATAAGGTTGTGAAAAATGTTGGGGAATTTCGGTTTTCCGGACGATCAGAGAGGCGTGTAATCACTCTCAGATCAAATTATTTCGGTGGTTCACCCGAATAATTTAATCGGATACAACTCTGATTTCGAGAATTGAACCTGAGTATGTGTTTTTGAGTGAAAATTAATTGATGAACCAGAGAATTGTGACCAAAACTTAGAAACGAATTTTAGGGTTTCTTGCAGATAACTGCCTCTGGCAGTTATTTTCGAATTTTAGTAAATTGCATTAAAAAACTGCCTTGAAATTTTGTCTGAAAATTTATCATAAATTTTCATAAATTTTATTTTCTAAGCCAGGGGCTCTGCCCCTTGGACCCCGCCAGGGGCTGCCGCCCCTTGGACCCTGCTCCCAGGGGCGCTGCCCCCGGACCCCCGCCAAGGGGGCGCTGCCCCCTTGGAACCCCCGTAGAGTACGGGCTCCGCCCGTACACCTCGAATAATAATAACTCAAACAAGCGTGCACTCCCGCACCTCCTAACTTGCTTGATGTGTATTATTATTCGCTTTGATCACCAAGTCAATCCCGATTACACTAAAATATCTAACAAAAAACAGTTTGGTTAATAAACCGACATGTTAGTACTAAATCACATGATTTATAGCCGGCCATGAATTGAATGTGTGACACATCAAGATAGGACCAGTTTAGCATTTACTATCCACCAAAACATACAAGTCATCCGTATTGTTTTTGGACACGGTAATGTATCCAGAATACATTTATGGTGGCTTTACAGATGTGGGTCTAAGTATCATTTGGCTTAACGGACGTAGTTCAGAGTATTAACCCATAAACCGTGTCTAATGACCCATGCACCTTAGGAACATGGTTAGAAACCGTGTTCAAAGTCCAAAATCACCGCATCTTTAGTTCATTTTTGTGGTACGATATAACACTTGAGACTGATAATAACCTCAATGGTTGCTATGGATTTATATCCTCAAGTCATCTTCAATTTAAAACTGAAATTAACAATAATAATTGCACTAGATGTGTTTGTATTCATGACCAATACGACATTAGTAAAATGACATGTTATCATGTCATATGTCTTAACTTTTCTGAATAATCTTTTTGTATATTATCACTTTCAGATTGAAGTATTTTGATGAACTTTCGAAAAGTCAATCGGATAATTCATATTAATCAAGAAATGATAATTATGTTTATGTGGTGAACCTCTTGCCCAAAATAGACAAAAGGTTGCATTTTATAGGCAGCGAACCATCGTCGCAACTTTTAGTTGAAACGACGTGGTGGTTCATGAAGCAATGCGTCAGTTTGCAGTTACCCAAAGCTCACGTAATCGGCTTTTGTCTATACGAACTCACCAGTTTTCGCTACTATGATAGGAACTTGGTTACTACTCGTGAATTGTTGTTAACACGAAAATAGTTTATACAGATCTAATTGTTACTACTAAAGATTATCTTCTATCAGTAGGAGTTTAGTTACTACTCAAGATTGGTCACTAGCACGAGCATAGTTCATACTGATTCCTTAGTAAATGTGTATCAATTAATCACTACTAAAAATCAATCACTAGTAATGGTATAGTTTCTATCAGCCTTGTAGACCAGAAGTTGGTTTTGGTCAACGAGACACCGTCAAGGACCATTGAACCCTTGACCCATGTTGTTTGCCAAAGCCGAAATTTGGCTTGGTTTTGAACGAGCATGTACTTCGTACCTCCTAACCTGCAACAATGCCTATAGGAATTTTCCTCCGGATGTTACTAAAATCATCATATGTACAAGTATATTGCCTAAATCAACTTAATAAATACTTATCACTTTATTTAAATGTGTTTACTTGTGGACTTGTTTTGTGGACCTTTTTTAGTAATTTCATGGTTTGTCAATAATACGAAACCTTAGACCTAGAAATTGGGCCGGACCTAGCATATAAGAAGGGGCAACCTCCGCTACGGCTTGGCGTTCCGGCGGTAGTGTAAAATTAGTGTAAATTTTGGAAAAATTTGACGTTTTTACGATTTCGTTACGGCTTTTTTATAAAACGTTACGGCTTGGCGGATTTTCTAGATCCGCCACTACCTAGAAATGGTGTAAGATATATATACAAAATGGAAATACATATTCATTGTGTTATGTTAAAAAACAAAATAGAAGTAAAACGAAAGTATACATACAAAATTAAAACACATATTAATCATGTGATGTGAAAAAACAGACTTAGACGTGAAACGAAAGCATAAATACAGAACTATAATACATATTAGAGCATTCACATTCTAACCATCAAATTATGTGAGGAGGGGGTTTTTATATTATAAAGGGTATAAAAAGTGGTTGTGAGTAGAGGAGAGAGAAAATGTTACTGTTCATCAGTATATTTGGGGAGACACTGTTCACCCGTTGTAATTTTTTAATATATTTTGAAAGTGGTTGTGAGTGGAAGTTAGAGAAAAATGTAATGATAATATTATTTAATTGAAAGGAGAGAGAAAAAGTATTTGTTTTTAGTGGAAATATATTGATATATGAGTTGTTTTTTAGTGGAATGTATGTATAATTTGTTTTAGACGTGTTATTTGAAAAGGAAATCTAAATATAATAAAAAACTTTAATTAATGTCATATGACATTTTATTGTTTAAAGTTTCAACTAATGCCACATGACATTTTCTTATACAAATCATTAATAAACTATATTATTTACTAAATATCTAATTCTAATTAATGATTATTATTAATAATATTATGCTATTGATATTTATATTAATTAAAATTTAAGATTGATAATTAAAAAAAATACTTAAAGTTTTTATTAAAAGAATACTTTAACTTTTCTTTTAACAGCAGTTATGTGTAATTTTAAAAGCTATGATTTTAATATTTTTAAAATGAATAATTATGTTTAAGTTCTTTATATGATCTATAATTTTCATATTCCAGATATTAGTTGTGGTTGACGATTTATTCTTGTGTTCTATAATAATTTATGCTTAAGGTGAATACTATAAACTACTCAATTCAATCACATTTTTGTAATAAGATTTATGTTTCTCTTTTAATGGAAAGTGTTTGAATCTTATCTATCATTCTTTTCAGTTTGTAACGGGCTTATGTCAAAACTAGTGATTTGTTACGGGTTAAAAGGATATGAGTCATGTTAGGCCAACGTTTCAACAACTTTTGTGCATTCTATTTTTTTATATATAGACATTTTGTAATGTTTGATGTATTGTTAATGACTAACGAAAATATATTATCAAAAGTATGACATAGGATTTCTTTTTAATAAAACGATAGCACTCAAATACTTTTGACACATTTGGTCATTTCAATTTTTTTGTTTTTACGACTCTAATTGACCGTTTCCACTATCATATATAAAATGTAATTTCAGTTCAGTTCTATGATGTATTTAGAAATTTATAATATATACATATATACACACAGCCCGTGTAATACGCGGGTCCATAACCTAGTGTAGACATAAAAACAAAAGTAATATTTAATATAAATAATTATAATTTAATGGAATTAAATACATCTTAATTACTACATTACATTTTTTAATAGCTAATGTTACTCTCCCAAACTCCTATATTTAAAAATACATCTTAATTACTACATTACATACATTTTAAAAATGGTATGTCGATATTTTTTTAAATTATTATTATTAAAATATTTAATAATTATAAATATTTTTATTACATTTTATTTTTATAACTATTTTAAGCATATTTTGTTTTCTGCTTATGGTTTTCAAGATCAATATTTTATAAAATTCGGAGTATGTATTTTGATGTGGTTATTTTATCTACGTCTAGACATAATTACTCCAAACCGAGTAATGAATGGTAATATACTAGTTATCGAAGCACAAGCATACATGTCATCCAAGTTGCATTATAATATAACATCTTATAAAATTCTAATATATCATTGTGATATGTTTATTTTTATCTACGATAAGGGTCAATATCGCTGACTTTTTGTTCTAATCCGTGAGAAACGGACCATTACTGTCCAAAAAAACATCAATACCGGTACTATATTTGTTTCTTATGGTTTTGTAAATACGGCGTATTTTAGTAACATAATATAACGTCTTACAATTTCAAATATGTCGTTGCAACATGCTTATATTATCTAGAATTTGAAATATAGTTCGTTTTTTTTTCATTAACGTGAAAAATCAATTGATACTGTCCGAACATCCCAGATACCGGTACCTTATTCGTTTTTTATAGTTGTCTCGACATGGCGGTATATAAGCTATACTGATTTTTGATATAGTAACTTAAGTAATGAATCGAACCGGTACGGGCCAAACAACATTGGTGTCGGTATCGATATTCATTTTTTTATAATTTTCTATCTATATAAAACATGCGTCGATATCCTGTAGGGCATATCTCTTTCGGTTGCTATACTGATCGTCGGTATCATACCGGTACTATTACAACTAAACCTATAATGTAACGAACAGATACTACTAACTGAAAACATGCTGCGAAGCGTGGGAAGTCTCGCTAGCTACAAATGTAATGTTTTTCTAATATATAAATGAATAAACTCTCGCTAGTTACACATGTAAGGTTTTTTTAATATATAAATGAACTAGTTTAAGTTCCCGTGTGTTACACGGTTGACTCATAATAAAATATATTATTTAACACTGTTGATATAATTTTTAATGAAAGAAATGTTAAATTCTAACGTAAATATTAAATTACACTTAATCGAAAGAAATGACTCAATCTCTGGTTTTTTCTCTTGATAAAGCGATTCACGATGACCATGAGTGAAAACAGGTTGTTTCAGGTACAAACCAACCCTAGATAGTGATTATCCTTGGCTTTGTTGATTGTTATCGCGAAACATATAGCTAATGGAAATTGTCTCATTTGAATTGCGAAAGGAATCTTATTATCCGAATGTATCAAATTAATTCTATGTATAAGTAATTACATGCTAACCAAGATACTAACTTCATATACGATTTCAAAACAAATTGTTTGTGCAATTAAGTTTGCGTAAATGATGTTTCCCTTATATCTTGTGAAGCCATGTAGATAATAACCAATTTATTTATTAAACATAGACTAAAAAGGTATTCAAATAAGCAAAATACCAAACTCTTAAGGAACACCATATTTATTGAAAAACAGTACACTTGGTTAGCCACAAATGAAATCATAGAAATGTCAATATAAATTTTAGTCAAACTTAATTGCTTAATGGTATGTTAATTATAAAGTTATAGGATACACTTGATCGGAAAGTTGTAGCATACAGTCGATCGGAAAGTTGTAGTATACAGTCTATCGGAAATTTATGTATGAACAAACATCATTTTATTTTTTAAGAAGCAATATATAACATTCAGCCCGCTAAGTGGTTTGCAATGAATTGTCAGGTCCAACATTTCCGAATTGTGATGAAGCAATAAATACTGATTGATCAATTAAAGCAACCAATATTACAATTTAAATGTGACCGCGGGCGGAGCAGATCTCTGGTATGCTTCAAATGATGGCTAGACCCTTTCCTACAATGACTAGAACCGCTCATTTTTGATAAAGGAACAACTTATGTCCATCGTCGCACCTCAATACCTATGGTGATTAATGTTTTGGTTCTACTATCAGTAAAACTACATTGATCATTCCACCAAAACTCCATTGTTGATAAAACAAATATCATCTGAAACTACCAATAATCGGATTAGGTACTTTAATTCGTTTTTTCATTCATTTATATGACTTTTTCCCAATATAGAACTTAGGGTGTTTCGGACTTAGGAGTAGCTTTTGTAAAATAATATAAAACACATTTTTCACACGAGTTACAAGAGCATGGCAGTCGAGATCACCTTCTTAAAGAGTCGGGTTTATCAAAATTTATAGGATCTGTAGAACATCTGTTGAAATTTGCAGCCTCCAATTTTTTACCATAAGGTAATGTACTTATGGGTCGAGATCTTGTACAAACAGCACATACTGTGAGAACCATAAGAACAGATCTGAACCATCCAAATTCTAGATCAACGGTTTGTGTTGATTACAATTAAAAACCTTTGAATTAATAGAGATTATTATGCAAACAGGGGTAATAAAGTAAATGTACTATTTGTGGACCCCACTAAATCTCCGAACTATCAGTTTGTTCCCCTTTTTACGTGCTAACCTGGTTTCCAAATAGAAGTACAACACCTCCTACCTAATTCCTCCATTGATATCTGTGCTACTTAAATATAAATAAAAGAAATCAACTTCTATCTATCAAAGACACTGAGATACGAAATCAACTTCTTCAATCAAAACACTCTCAACATTGTGCTCTGATCGACCGAGAAAGATCCAAGATACGAACAGTGTGCTGATCGACAACAAAGATCTAGTAAAGCTTGAATCTGGTAAGCGTTTAACTCCAACTGTTCATCTTCTTTTTTTAATTTTTAGGGTTTTTTTTTGGGGGGGGGGGGGCGAAGTTGAATGGTGCTGGCTGTTGTTGACGGAGATGTTCACGGCCGGCGGGTGTTGAAAAGGGTGTTGACTGTTGTAGCCGGATCTGTTCATGGCGGCGTTGCTGCCGGAGATGTGTACGGCGGCTGGTGGTGGGTGTTGACTGTTCTTGGCGGAGATGTATACGGCGGTGTTGAGATGTTCTTGGTGCTGACTAGTGGTGGGTGCGGACTGGTGGTGGGTGCTGACTGTTCTTGGTGCTGACTGGTGGTGACTATTATTGGTTGCTGACTGGCGGTGGGTGCTGACTGTTCTTAGCTGACTGTTCTTGGCGTTGACATGTGTCCGGATATGTGTACGGCGGCATTGAGATGTGTATGGCGGCGTTGACATGTAAACATTATTACGTAATATGTTTCAACTTTTGCTTTACCTGTCGGTGGGAAGTCATAAGTCAATGAATTTTGGGACCTATGTATGCAGTTTTGGCAATGATTTACATGTGCTATATATATCCTGTACTGCGTGTATTCCGGGAAAAAAAATAATGTAGTGTTGACTTCAATAATGTGTGCTAACTTTAGTTTATTGTATTGGGTTATTTTGAATAAAATAGTGTATAAATCATGTTTGAATAATGTAGTGCTGACTTCGATTTATTGTGTCGCGGATAACATGTGCTAACATAGAAGCCAGTTGAACCAAAAATGGATGATATTATTAATGCTTTTGCATTGGACTCAACAAAAAAGAGAAACGGGAGTCAAGAAAGGAATGTGATGACGACTAGAAGAGGTGTGCTATCATTGTATTTATATGGTTATTTTCATTATGGTATTTACCTTTTTTTATTAAATTGCATTTTCAGTCTCACCGAGAACCAAAGATAAAAAGGATGACAAAGTTGAGGTGTTCAAGGTTTTATCAAAGTCCCCTAAAGGTATACCCATTGAAATCGACACTATATTTTAAAATGTTAAAAAGTAAAACTGTTTTCTAAGGTTTGACTTATCTTCATGCAGGTCTTAAAACACCACGCTCCAACAAAGGAAAGGGATACAAGATTGATACAATTAAAGTTCCATTTAAAAAAATTATGAAAGCAAAAACAATGTTGAGGTTTACAAAAGGTGATAACGGCTTGTATTATTATACAATTAACATTCCTTTTGAAAGTACTAATATATGCGATATTCCTATATTAAAAAAATGTAGGAAACGGTTCAGGGGATACAAAGAAAGAGGAGTAGATCATAAATCAAAGATGGGTAAGCATTTTTGTTTTTGAACGCATACGGATTTATTTGGTCAACTTTAGTTTTATTTCTTAATTTCTCTTCTAACAATAAGTTATATTTTACAAGGTCGTAAGAAAAATAAAGAAAAAACGTGTGCCACTCAGCCACATCATGACTCTGACGACGACTTCGTTGACCCACGTCCGCGAAATAAAGTCGAGCATTCAACATGCGATAATGTCGACGCACCATACATAGCCCTATCGACGAATAGAATTAGAATCCCAAACAACCATATTCATATGGATGAACTACTTAAGGGTCTTTCGGCAAAACAACGGCTAGCAGTAGAGAAAATAGGGTTTGGGGGGATATTGTATATGGATATAACGACAGTCCCTACAATGCTAGGGTTGTGGATGGTTAATAACAATAACTATCATAGTAACACGTTAAATGTCGGTACACACACAATTAAGATCACCCCAGAATTGATCAGGGATGTACTAGGCATACCAATGGGTGATGTAGAGGTAACCAATGTTGAAAGACCAAGTAATACATATGCTATTATTCGTCAATGGAGGAAGCATGATAACTTTTTTTCTACATTGCCAAGAGTTGGGGGGATTGTTAATTTCATAAAAGAATCAAATGATTGTGGAATGATGTTTTTACAAAGTTTTTTGATGGTATTTATTACTATAACGGGGGAGATGAAAAAATCTTCTATGTGTAATATGGCATGGTTACCATCATTGACGAGCAACGTGAGTATAGATAAGATGAATTGGTGCGCGTATCTCCTGGATTATTTGAATAAAACTAAGCGAAAATGGAGCGGGACGGAGTGGTACAACGGTCCACTCGTACTCCTTGCGGTATTTACCTTATCCAACATTGTTTAGCATATATAATTGATTCACTTCTTAATTATGTTAATTCTATTTGTAGCTAATATACGCTCATGAAAAAGGGAAAAAAGTGACAGTGGGCTTGCCAACAACTAAACACTACAACTCGAACCTACTTGACAAGTTAGAGACTGATTTAATCATTGATGGAGACAGTTTCATGCGTTTGTTAACCGCGGGTATGCTTACATACGTTATAGCCCACAAGATTTAAACATTTTTAATAATTTCAAAGTACATTGAAAGCATATTACACATTGATAGCACATTTAATTTTATACAACACAGATATAACACCTTGATAGCACACATATATACATAGCACATTGGTAGCACAAATTACAGCAATTTGACCTAGACTGTTGGAATTTGACCAGTAGGTAAAAAAGGTTAACCCAAGATGGATGTTAAAGTTGAAACTATTTCGAGAAAGAAGAGGCTGCGAGAAAATGATGTCATGGCTACTAGAGGTTTGTCATATTCCATTTATCATTCTGTGTATATATGAATATTTAGTGTATTAATTAAGCGATTTCATAATGCACATGAAAAGTATCGCCACGTACAAAAAAGGAAAAGTCTGACGATGTTGAGGCGATAAATGCGTCACCAAGAACCCCGGTGGAAACAATAGGTAATCATGTACCTATGTTAAAATGTTAAGACATGATTTTTATAATTTTTTTTGTTTTCGTTTCACTGATATGTAATTCGTTATCTGACGCAGGTTGGGAAAATTTTGAAAATGAGGATGATGTTGATGAGGTTGATTGGAGATTATGTACATAGCCTAATGGATCACGTTTCTGCAACAAAAATAGATGACATGCCAACACAACAAATTGATAATTTCCTTGAAGGAATTGCACCCTATTTTACTTCAGAACGTAAGTTTCTTCAAGATAAATATCAAAATTCAAAGGAGTATCGACAGTCGGTTTCGCAGTCTGCACCAAATGAGATAGTAACAAGGACCAGGACCGAAGAGGTACCGTTAAATGTTATACTATATGCTTATAATTATTCATATGATTATTAATAACTAATATTGGTTAATAATATGAATAATCTTATCTAGGAGTGGAAAGAAATGATTGAAAGTAAAGTCGATCAACTGGATAAGTTCGTCGAGAAGGTGCAAAAACTAATAATTGAAGAAGAAAAAGCTACCCACAATCTACGGGTATAAGGGAGGCAATTGCATCTTGGGACTCAAGCTTCATTAGAGAAGTTGTGGAGCCGGAAAAAGTGTTTAAATATCAAAATCAAAAGTACACGAGAGAGGTTCCGAAAGTTGTGATCGGTAAGTCTTATTAATTTGTATTGGTTTGGAATGATATTGATACTGCAAATTAGTTTTATATGTATTGTTAAAATATATTTCCATCTAATATATAATGATTGTTATGATTTTGGTTGTTAACTGTTCATTTAAATAAGATCCAAGAGTTGAAGAATGTAAGTTTGATAATGAAGACGTTATTACGTGTTCATTACTGCAAGAGATAGGCGATGCGTGCGACAAGGCGAGTTCGGAGTCAGAGAAAAAGGGAAAGAAACTCCAAGTTCCAGCAGCATAAGAAATGCCATCATTTGACTTAATTCTGGCAGGTTTGTCGCCGGAGAAGGATGATAAAGAATCAAAAATGACGTTAGTTGTACATGAACCGCGTCCGCCTCGTTTAAAAACAATACCTGAAGCAATGCGATCACCTTATACACAAAAAATGTGGAAATCTCAGGTGTAAGGACCAAAGTTGAAGAAAACGTTGCAAAAACAATCTTTGCCGCTCACCTTAAGAAATGGTACGTTTTAAATTTTGGTTGTCTAATCGCAAACTCAAATTTTACTATTATAAGTAAGTGTTCTCATCGTTTATTAAATGTAGGGATTACTTATTCGAACCAAAGAAAGGAAAGTGGAGGTGCCCACGGGTATCATTTGAAACCTTTCATCCCCAAGTTTGGCTTCACATTTCATTGTTGAATGTATGGGCATACATCCTAAACAAAGAAGAGAAATTTCGGAATAAAGTAGACCCACCACGCCTATTTTGCTCATGTGAGATGTTGGTATGTAATTTCTATGATATACTAGTACATATTATTATGCATATAGTAGAATTACAATAAACGGTTATGTGCTATGTTACGGAATATCATGAACTAACTGTGCTGCTATCCCTAATGTGATTGATATTAGAC
This sequence comes from Helianthus annuus, assembly GCF_002127325.2. NCBI lineage: Eukaryota > Viridiplantae > Streptophyta > Magnoliopsida > Asterales > Asteraceae > Helianthus > Helianthus annuus. Next base: position 128,285,701 of record NC_035448.2, on the reverse strand, counting down.
TGCTAAAGATTTTGTGGGCCTGGGGGATGATGTAAAGAAGGCCGCACGCGCAAAAAAAATTTAGCAAGTCACTGGGAGATATATTGGAAACCGCAGGAAAGAATGATCTAATGATCTTGCTGATACAGAACTCCTTATCATACCAATGCTATATAGTAAACATTATTACGTAATGTGTTTCAACCTTAAAAAAAGGACCAATACAAGTGTTGGACAATATGATGGGAGGAAGTTATGATAGTAAATCGTATGGCGGCCAACCATGAATGCTTGTAAGTGTAACTATTTTAAATTATTACAAGAAATTACTATTTTAGCACACTAATATTAATGCGTATTAAAACAGACAACTGCTTTATGTCAATATTTGAGAGAAACTAAACACCCAATTGAAGAAGACCTATTGAGCTGTAAACCAACTAGATTGGAACTTAAATGGAGAACAAGAAATAATTCGAATGATTGTGGTATCTTCGCGATGAGACACATGGAATACTTCAAGGGAGAAACAGCGAAAAATTAGAACTGTGGGTTGTGAAAAAAATCACCAGATCAAGTATAAGTATATACGATTTAAATGATCTATGGTTAAAATATTTAGCCAAAATCCTACTATCAGACCTTAACACGAACAAAGAATTTGTGTTGGATGAAGTCCGACAATTTAAAGCATTGGATCTAGCTTCGAGAAAAGAACACATGAAAGATGCATATAAAAGGATAAAAACGAGGGTGACCGAATTCTAATTATTTAGTTAGCACTTTTTTCTAAACTCATTGACTATGTTATTTTGGTAATACTTTTAGAACATTGCATATGGTTTTTTTGTTGGTAAGTATTTCTATGTTTAGAACAGTACATATGGCTTTTGGGTTTGTCGGTATTTTGAAGTTCTTGCGTATTTTAGATGATAGTATGCGTCTTAACAATTTAAAGTTTTTTTAGTTTTAAACATAGTTCATAATATTGCACAGTTAGCACTTTTGGTTATGTCACACGAGACTGAATTGATGTTGGTGTTGATTTACAATTGACGTATATGTTTGGTTATGACTTTGTGGAGGATATGGAACAAATCTGTTGACTGCATTCTGTACGGAGTAATGATATCTGCAGATGGAAAGTCAGCCGATGTGAAGTTGGCATGAATCGGGCAGGTTTTTTGAATCTGATTTGCGGGTTGAACAATCACCGGTGCTGGTGTGTAAAGGTCAACCGGGTACAGTTGGCTTACGGGTTAGGCAGGTTTACCATTACCTCCGTTTTTGGTGTTTTTTCTATCGCGTTTTCCAAAACTCGTCTTTATCAGTAGCGCGACAATGGTCAGCACTTGAAATGCCATTGCCCCAAAAGAAATATTTTGACTCGTTTTTTCATGAAAATGGGCCGAATAGGGACATTCTTTTACCAACAGAGGTTCATGTTAATCAAATCACAAGTTAATAGGAAACTTTACCACATCTTGTTGTGCTAGGTCAAAACTAGCACGTTGGATAACTTATAAACATATGAATCATACCAAATTCTTACTGATATTATAAATCTTAAAGGCCAGTTCAAACAAAATACTACAGAAAAAACGCATATTGTTGTGCTATGTCGAAAGCAGCACAATATTTACTTATAGACGTTTGAAACACACCAAAATACTTACTAAAATAAAAAATGTTAACGTCCAGTAAAAACAAAACAATACGATCTAACAGTTGGTAACAATAGTCATAATTCGGAAAGAAAAGCACTTGACTGTAAAAAACATAAAAACTAAAAATTTTGATTAACTTGCTTCCGGTTTTTTATCACATTTACGCTTGTCGTGCTCATGAGAACCACATGTCCTTTGCTTCCTTGGCTGTTTAGTAGAAACTTGCTCAAAAGTAGACTTAATCCATTTTTTGAAACCACACCCCTTAGTTCTAATACCAACCAGAGCTCGAACAGTATCTTTATCAGGTTGCTTAAACCCAAGCAAAGTAGCAATTCTGCCCTTCTTCTGTATAGGTTGAGAAGACCCGCAAATCCCATCTAGTTGAGCTATATCTCCTTTAACTTTATCTCTATACAACGTCAGCTTCTCCATGTCCATTGACAATTTATCAACAATATACTCAGTCCCAATCATAATTTCACGTACAACTTTATTAACACCGTCCACTGTCTGATTAGCTTCGGCATTCTCCTTAACTGACGTAACAGTCTTCCTTGGGACAACATCTCTCGTCCATCTTCTCATAACATATTTTTTAGGAAAAGTTTCAACCTTAGACATCTTTAGCACCAAAAATATGTGCCTACATAGCACACCATATTGTTCATACCTACCACAGCTACATTTTATTTCCATATCATCTTCTCGAAAAAGCACCTGACGAAAAAAATCTAAGAATAAATGAACATAAAATAACTATGGATGCTAGTAAATTTGAAATTTAACTAACTAACTTCACACAAGACTGAACCTTCAACATCTAAATCCTTAATTGAAAACTTAATAAATTTACCGAGTTGTTCAACTTTCATAGAGTGTGATTCTGTAACACCGAGGAGTAACTCATGCTGAAGATCGTTAAATATATTCCTTGTATATATTTCATTAGCTTCTCTCTCAAAATTTAAATTCGTAACCCAATCAGGAGTTGTATTCCTTGTGTCATGATCATTTTTCCGGTGCTTGTATCGTTGTGACTCAATTGCCGTTTCAAAATGACTGATGAATTCAACAAGGTTATGACTGTTGCTTCTAAATTGCCCAAAAAAACGATTCTCGCTCTCTGAACGAGATGTTGTTCGCATCAAACCTGACATGTTCTCGTGATGATAATAAGCAGGGATCCAATCATTCCTAATTACATACATATCGGACAACCATTTGTTTCCAGTCAAATGAAAATCACTCATGATTTCTTTCCACTTTTTCTCAAAGTCCTCCTGCTGAATTGCATCAGTCCAAACAATGTCACAAATGCATTGTCTAAAAGACTTATCTTTCTTCACCGTCGGCCCAACCTTTAAACCAAAAAATTACGTTAGGAAAATACAACTACATTAACATAGATCGAATTGTATCATCAAATAACAATTAATATCCCGTACACTTATGAATATCATTACCTTTTCGACAACCTTTTTCATGATGTGCCACATGCACAGCCGGTGTCGACTCGTAGTAAACACCTCCCGTATCGTCTTTTTCATCGCGGGGTCTTGATCAGTAACAACTACACGTGGTTCCCGTCTATAACATTTTTTAAAAGCCGATAATAACCAATTATATGACTCAGCAGTCTCCGATGCTAATAGAGAAACACCAAAGGTAACGTTCTTGTGATGATTATCTATGCCGGTGAAAGGGACAACTACCATGTCATATCTGAAAAATGACCAACATTAATAGTGAACATTATCGCATAATATAATACAAATAGTCAAGGATATAAAAACATAAAAAAAAACCTACTTATTTGAACGAAACGTGGAATCGAATGCGATAACATCCCCAAATTGCATATAATTATGCTTCATTTCTTCGTCAGCCCAAAACAGACCACGAAGCTCACCTTTCTCATCATTGAGATACTCACATTAAAAATCAGGTAAATAACATTCCTTGTCCATCAAACGAGAAACAACCATTTCAGCATCGTGTTTACCAATGTAAGCATAAATATCTCTCTTCAAGTTCTTACAATCAACTATTGTGGCGCCAACTTCCTCAAAACCACCATAATGAGTTCACATAATGTTAAATGCTTGAACAGGTCCAATATTCAACTTTGACAAGTTCTGAATAAAATCTTCTTGAACAACAGACAAATTTCTAGCAGTACTCAAAAATTGATAATCCCCATCTTCCACAAGTGTATGATTATGCTCTTCGTAAAAAGAATAAATCTGGTAGGTCATATCGTCCAATCTCTGAACCTTTATACTTGCAAGACAACCTGTACGTATAGAAGGCCTTGTACGACATTGTTTACCTTTTACATTATCCACATCCATATCATTGACGGTGTCAATTTTCTGAAATGTTTTCTTCCCCTCCTTAGAACACGTAAAGTACTTCAGTGTAACAATAGCTTTAATCATTTTTTGTGTGTTCTTGCGAATTGTAAAACCACCCAACTTGGCATAATTCTCGTAGAACGCATAAGCTTCATCAACTGTCCTAAAGCGCATACCAACTTGTGGTCTTTTAGATATATTTACATCCGGAATATAACTAAGTTTACCGGTACGTTGTGATTTCCGGACAATTCCAAATCCATATCTAGCACTTCGCTCTACATATAAAATGAAAAAAATAAATTGGATTAAACATCATACACCTAAACGTAATGATAACTAACAGCACAAGCTGATGAGTCAGCGATAAGATCATATATTTTCAAACATCAAAAATTATAAAATGCGCATGTTCTATTTCTGGAAACAAAAAATCGTATATTTTCAACAATTTTTTTTATTTAAAATCAGCACTTTGTATTTAATGATAGCACATTTTGTATTGCTGGAAAGAAAAAACAAATTTTTTCAAACATTTTTATTCAACGTAAACCAAAAACTTTAGATATGATAATAGCACATTGCGATTCGTATCAGCACATTAACATAACACATGAAACAAAATATGAAAATAGCATTTGGCGATTCGTATCAGCACATTTTTATAGCACATGTAACAAAATTTGAAACGAGCGTTTGGCGATTCGTATCAGCACATTAACATAGCACATGCAAACAAAATATGAAACCAGCAAATTGAGTATTCGTAAACCCAGACCTTGCTGTAAAAAAACATATAGCACAAAAAAACAATGTCGTACAAATTGAGATTCTTATCAGCACATTAATATAGCACAAATGGTTTTGGATAAAAATTAATGAAACCAACCAACAAACACAACAAAAACGGATATACAAAGCACATACGCCGGCTATATCTGCGCATGAATAACGGTAATTTTTAGAACATGCAGATTAAATAATAACCTGGGGTAACTTCCATGGCTGATGATCCTTCCACTGAACTTCCTATGTTTGAATCCATCAAATTTACCTATCAAAACAAGGAGATGAACACCATGCAGATAATGGGCAAGTGAGATGGGAAGTTACGTATTATTCTTTTTGGTCGTTGCCTGCGTAGATGATGATTTCTGGAAATTTTCAAATGTTGATTTGAAATAGTGCATGAATATAGGGGATAATTAAAATTTAGAATTAATTAAATACAAAAAATAGAATGATAAAGTCTAAAATACCCTTGTCTAATTTTTTTAATGAAGGACACATGTCTAATAGTGGTTGGTTCTTATAGTTCTTACCAATATTAAGGTTTGTATTTGATCCCATCTCTGTTGCTTATGTGAGAATTGTAATATTTATTTTATGATAATTGACATATTTAAAAAAAAAGAATATGTAAACGTGATTAAATTTTCTTTGTTACCTTGGAAGTCATCTTACTATAATATTAAAGCAAAAATCACTACAATATCAATAAAAGTCTATATGGCAAAATCGTGATTCGAAAATAATGTGCTTGTTTATTAAACTATAGAGTAGAATATTAACAAATCTCATGTTTTCATAAGATGAATAATTAATAAGTATATTCAACTCCAATTATAAGTCTTTCCATCAATATCATATCTCCTAGAGATCTTTTAAATAGCATAGTAATCTAAAGACACAGTACATAAGGAAGGTCATTAAGTAAATAAGGAAGGTCATTATTAAGAAGATGAAGAAAGGAATTTAGAGGTGAGCAAAAGGCAAAACCCGACCGTACCCGACCCGAGAATCGATCAAACATAAAATACAGAACCGATTCACTACAATAAATATAGGGTCGGTTCCGGGTTTTTATGTAATCGGGTTTGTCGGGTACTAAGTATAAGAACCGACCTAACATATTTCATTTTTGAGCATGTTTTGTTATGAACTTGGGAAGGCTATTGTACATTCACAAACCATCTGATGATGAAGAAACACAACATTCTCCTTGATTTCGGCCTTATATACATTTCAATCTATATTTCAATTTCAATCCAATCCATTAACGGTGGTGAGTTATTTCTTTGTTAATTTTCATTCAAATGTTATTGATAGTCATGCCTAACTTGAACTAATTTGACCACGCAAGTATAATATGTTTGTTGTATATTAAGTAGTTTTGTAATAGTGGATACGAATTTGCAAGTATTTCATGCTTGATGGGGTGTTTATGCTTCAATCTAACGTTTATTATCCATGATTAATCTCTTTGCACACCAAGTGTTCGATAAAGTGCCCGAGTGAAAAATTTGACGAAACATATTAACAAAGGTTGTTGTTTTTGATGAATTGCACAACCAAACGTAGATAAAACCTTCTAACCAAAAATTCATAACTTAAACATCCAAGAATTCAAAATGTATTGAGTAATTTACATTAGCAGCCAAGAAATTGACTGCAAATTCAATGCAAATGTTTTCTTTCTCTATATGAATGTATCCGTGGGAGCATTATGCAGCCGTTGTATGTTATATATTTTAGGGATTCAAGCCCCAATCGCTACTGGGCTATGGCCTAGTCTTTTTTTAAGTAGCACTTTAGTTCGGTCCATAGGTCCAAGTCGGGTTTCACTATGAAAAGAACCAAGACCGACCCGACCCGATTTTATATGAAAAATTGGAACCGATCTAAATACCTAGGTACTTGGGTACGGGTCGGGTTGGGTATATTTTCGGTTCGGTTCTCGATTATTTTCGGTCCGGACCTAAACTTGCTCACCCCTAAGGGAATTAAAGCAAAATAGTTTTCCCTCAAACCAAAAAGAGGTGGAGTAAAGGATTGCTGCATGGCAATAATAGGCTTAAATTTATGCCATGTGACATAAGATTGTTTTGTTTTAGTATACTTAATACATAAACATTTTTTAATTTAATCTTGAAACTTAAATCAGATTGTTTCAGAGCATGTATTTTAAACTAACTTGTGTTTTAATCACATATTGTATGTTATAATTTTAAATTGCAAGATATACATCAGCCAACCCATGAAAAATTACATTTATTTCTTCAAACTCATGACAAATTACATTTATATCTTCAAATGTGAATATATAACAATTTTTTGAATGTTATATTAAAGGCAGACACTTTCATTTTTAGTATATGGCTCATAACAATAATAGTTTTCGAAGCACAATTATACATGTAACAAAAAAATTACACCATTGTTGTGATATGTTTGAATTTATCTACAAGATAAAGGTCAAATACTTTTTATTTGTTTTTTTCATGAGAAACGAACCGATACCGTCCAAAGAACAACATCTGTATCAGTATCGTATTCGTCTCTTATGATTTTCTAGACATGATGTGTATTAGTAATATAATATATTGTTTTATAATTTTGAATATACCATTGTAACAGCATGTTTATATTATATGTGATTCGAAATATAGTTGATATTTTTATTTTCCATGAAAAACTAAAGTATTCCGAACAACACTAGTACCAGTACCATATTCGTTTTTTATGGTTGTCTAGACGTGGTTGTTTTTAAGCTATAAAAATTTTCGGTATGTTAACGTTATGGGACGAATCCAACAGAGACTAATCAAACAACATTGTTGCCGGTACCCACATTCCTTTTTATAGTTTTCAGTCGACATAAAACACGTGTCGATATCTTGTAGGGTATGTCTTTTTCAATTGCTATATCGAGCATGTGCATCATATCGATACCGGTACTGTAACAAACTTAACTAATAACGAAACAAACCAATACCTGACGAAAACCAATAGGAGAGCGCGAGAATTAATCATGTTATTTACATATATGAAGTTTTCCTAATATATAAAAAAATAAACGTTATTCATTATAATCTTGAGACTTAAATAAGATTGTTAAAGAGTATGTATTTTGGTGTAGAGTTCAAATGAGAAGAATTTTTTTGTAAGAAGAGAAAAGAAGAAATTTCAACCAATAAGAATGCTTTATTTTACTTCATTTAATATAAGTATTTAATGTGACTATAAGGGTACATTGGTAAATCTACATAAGCCATTAATTTGTAGTCTTCCTCTTTAATAGCTAACTACATTAAATTTTTTGTAACTTATCTTCAAAATATATATTTTTTCAAAAAAAAATAAAATAAAATAATTTAAAATGTAGGATAAATTACGAGTTGTGTAGGATAAATTTCAACGTGTAGGATGAATTTCGAAATATGTAGGATAAACTTTTATGTGTGTAGGCAAAAAAAGTTAGCGTGGAGGATAATAGTCTTTATGACTAATTAATTAGTCAAAAATGATAATAAATGAGATATGTGAAAAAACAATTTAATGCTTACAAAATTACCCTTTGTTCTTTTTCTTCTTAATTAATTTTTCTTCTCAAATGAACCTTCCCCATGTATTTTGAACCAAATTGTGTTTTAACTAGAATTTATACCCACGCTACGCACCGGGATAACTTTTTTTATCAGAGTGTTACGACAGGTTGTTTCTCAAGATTTGAACATAGAAAAACGTAGTAAATGAAGATATATTCCAAAAGCGACGTCATTGTATAATACTACATTAAGAAAAACAAATCACAGAAATTTAAAGGCGAATATATATATATATATATATATATATATATATAGAGAGAGAGAGAGAGAGAGAGAGAGGAACGGGATCAGGAGAAAACGCTTAAAAGTGTGAAAACGGTGAGAACGGATCCTGGCCGAACAAGTGGCGCGATATAGTCAGGGCGGAGGGGCTTTTTTTATCTTTTTATCTTCTTTTTCCTAATGCGTGTGTCACAATACTGCTTCTTTTTTGGCGTCTAAGATTTTTTGGCGTTTATATAGATTCAATAACTATCTTGCGTTTTATTGGTATTTTTAATTACTGTCTCGTTGAATTAATCGTTTTTGTGTTACATAGTAAATATTTGGCATTTATGGCGTTCCCAAAATTCATTAAAATTAATTAATAATTCTAACAGCTTAGCGTCCATGGTGTTACTAAATTCATTATATACCTTTAATAATTCAAACTTTACAATTTTTTTGGCTTTTTTTAGATTTCACGAGTTGTATTAATCCCATATATGCTATAAAGGTAAATTTTTTGGCGTTCATGGCTATCTTAATAATTCATTATAATTCATTAATAATTCGAAAGATTACAATAAGGTGAAATCAAAAAAAAACTAATAGTCTTCTGTGTATGGGATTACATCAGAGATGTACCCATCGCTTTGTTCATCACTTTCTTCAGATTCATCATCATCATATTATGCACTGGCATATAACGCCATTATCTGGTCCTGTCTTTGTTGCAACCTATACTTAAATATCATGATAACCCTGGATCTTGCATCGTTCGAAGGTGCTAAATCACAGAGTTGTTCAAGAAGATGTAGTCTCTCTGTGTTCAGCATTTCATCCATCGACAATGAATTTCCATCCTGTGTCGATAAGTCACTTTAACTGTTCTTGCTTGTTCATCCAAACCCCAACTAGTAACTGTCGGTAGACCAGTATCGTCAATATCATCATCATCATTTGCTGAAAATTTTCTTTTCAGTCTTCTTATTACCGTTCGAGTCCTTTCACAATTGTCGGCCCTTGGAATCCCAAGGGCCAGAATATCCCTCTGAACGGCTTCATCCATACTAAGTATGGCTTTGATTGTCTTGACCTTCACCCTTCTCCTATCAGAGAACTTTAGGACGAAACGTCTCTCCGACCTCTCAAACCTCCATGCAATAACCTAAGCCATATTTTTTAAGTTGTATGGCGTTTTAGACAATGTATGGCGTGTTTAGAAAATGTGTGGAGTGTTAAGCTTTGTTTACCTGTTCTACTTATCTAATGACCTTTTTGTTGCCGCCATGTAGGATGCAGTCCTATAGTGTGACACGTAATTATGGCGTTTTGAAAAGATAAACAAACTCAAGTATCCATACGTTTTTTTTGAGTTCGTTTCCTAAAGTTAACAAACACTAACGAACACGTTCATTTCCTTAACGAACAGTTACTGTTTGTAGTTACTGTTTGTTCAGCTTCATCTGAAAAGGATTTAACACGTCCCATCTTTTAGATTTTGGCGTTTTATATTTCTAATGGCGTTTAGATAAATATGGCACATTGTTTTATCCTCTTGCACATTGTTTTATACATTTCAATAATTTTTTTGGAGTTTTTAATAATACTTGTCTAAAGTAATTTTATTATAGTTTTGGAGTTTGGCGTTTGTGGTATTTTGGCGTTTTACAAGCATTTTTTAGAGAAATAATGTATTTTTTAGCGGAAAATTAGATAACAAACCACAGAAAAAAAATAGAAGCGAAAAAAATAAATTAAAAAACCTAATCCAATTTCTCTTCCAAATCTTCACTGTCATCAGTCTCTTTCTTCTTTGAAACTATAAGAACTGTCACAAATATATGGCGTTTTGGTTTTGGTGTGATATATTGTTGTTCGTTGTTGAAGTGGCTTTGTGGATGCTAGAGACATAGATCGATGTCGTGTGGGTGGAAGCTATTTGTCCGTCATCTTCATTATCATCATGGAGTCCAAAATAGAATTTACACTGGGATCGGTCTCTTCTTCTCATCCAAACCTTCTTCAAGAACAAAGCACACAAAATGACATATGACTGTCATCAGTCTCTTTTTCTTGAAGATTTGTCCATCTTATGCAGCAAAATCTTATTGAGTTAACCCCCCTCACCTAACAATCCATTCAGTGAAACTTCATGCAAAACAATACTAAATATCCAAGAACCGATGCTTGCCATCTTTGGTTTTTTTAACTTTTATGGTGTTTTACAGTGAGTGGTACTTAGGAAACATGGTGTTTGTTTTTTGGTGTGATCAATGGAAGGTGCTGAGACGTTTCTCTTTATAGGAATTTTTGTCGCGTAGTTTAGGCGGGATATTTTTATAATAAATGCTAGTAATAAAGTATCCATCGTTTCAGTTACTGTTTGTGTTTACTGTTTTTTTCAGCTTTATCTGTTAAGTCTTTAACACGTCCCATCTTTCAAGTTTGGCATTTTATATTAATTGGTGTTTTTATAGACCAAGATGATAAAATACACTAACTAAAACACAGAAAAAATTACGCAGGAAAAATAGTTTTATTATTTGGCGTTTTGTATTTAATGGCTTTTGTGGCATTTTGGCGTTTTGTAACTAATGAGAGCAGTAAAAAGACCCTTTTACCCTTAGGTTGGCATTTTGAATTAGAGCAATAAAAAGACCCTTTTTGTTAGTGCATTATCTGTCTATCACCTCCGTCAATCTAGTCCGTAGCAGAAAACCGAAGAAAACGAGAGTTACTATGTTATATTTAGTGATAGTTAGTTTAAAAGGCAAGGTGGCATAATTGTAATTAATGAGATTCCTCATTAATCTCTTGGCCTATAAATAGATCTCTAGGGCTTCTAGTTTAGGACTTTTGGAGCATTTGTCATTTTCACAACTTGGAGGTTTCTAGAGCTAGAGAGAGAAAGCTAGAGAGAGAAAGTTCATTGTTCGTGATTCAGGTGTTGTACGTTTTCAGATTCGTTAATAGAATCACGTTTATATTACGTCTCGTGTGTTAGCTCGCGTTCGTGTACGGATTCCGCACGTCACACGTTCGATTACGCAATCGTTTCGGAGTCAAACCGGTCCTAACAAGTGGTATCAGAGCAGGAGCTCGATTGCACTGATCTTTCACACGATTTCGCACAGGATTACATCAGATTTAGATCCGAATTTCATCTAGTTCTTCATTTTTTTTTCATATTCTTCACGTTTTTACTGATTATCGTCAAATTGATCAGGTTTTCACGGTCCGTTTCGTCTGATTTTTAGATATGTTGTGCGCCTATAACCGATCTACAACCCTACCAAGTTTCAGCTCAAAACTCCAAGCCGTTTAGGAGTAATCGTGGTTTTTCGGTCCGAATTCGCGTAAATTTTCAGCTTAGAACCGCTCATCCGGACAGATTAGAACCGCTCATTCGGACGGATTGGAACCGCTCATCTGAACATACTTGAACCGCTTATTTGGACAAGAGGTGAACCGCTCCAAACATAAAAAATTTAGGCTCGCTTATATGAACAAAGTGTGGACCGCTCATAACAATTTTCTGGATCGCTGTTAAGTCAGTCTATGGACCACTTTTGTGTCATCGTCTCCATGTGTGTCTGATGATTACAGGTGTTATCAGGTGTCACCGCCCATACTATCCATGTGATAAAGAACAATTGTTGCAGCCATAAAACTTGTCGATATATTTTAAGAACTAAAACTTGTCGGCCATAAAACATCACCACCCCACTACAGTTTGTTTGGCCCAATCAACTTTGAGTTGTTGTTGTCTGCATGCACTGCCCCATGTGAACCAATCAATTGTTCACTACCCCAACCGCCCCAATACCTATTAAAGGTCCAATCACAAAAAACATCACCGCCCCACTATAACTTGGATAAAGTGAAACGTTGATAAACTTTTAAGTGCACTGTCTCATTAGGTTTGAGGCCCATTAAAGGTACCGCCCCATTTAATAGTTATTGTTGTTGACTGTTAAGTACCGCCCCCATTAACCAATCTCAAAATCGGTCATATAGTTTGGAGTTAGTGAAATTATCGGCTCAATAGGCTCAATTGTTCGCCGCCCCATTCAAAATTGTGGCCCATGTGCACCGATTTAAGGCCCATGTGAACGATATATTTGACCCAAAGTTCAAAGCTTTTTAGTTCAAAAGAGGGGGCCAGTTCATTTGAATTTTATCAAGTCATTTGGATTTAAGTTCAACTCGCACAGTTTGATCATTAAAAGGTTCAGCTCGTACAAATTCAAAATTGTTCCAGGTCGTGTGGTTTTGCTGGATCATAGCATTTTGTACGGTTTGAAAATTTAAATCTCAGTTCGCATCAAGTTCAGTTCGCCCGGTGTGTCAATTTTCAGTCTGTTCAGTCTGTCAACCGTCAATCTCGCACAGAATATTCACCAGTTCGAGCATTTTGTTTCGATTGTTTGATAGTGTTTGAACTGATATTTGTTTGTTTTGTGTTTGTGATTCAGGTAATTGAAGAAATTCAAATCATGGCTGAGGAATTCTACAACACGTTTTTCAACGCGTTCACATCCGAATCGACCGAGATTGCAAATGTTACCCCGAAAACCATTACAAAAGCCATCAACGAGAACATCAAGCATGATAACTTCTACGGAACACACTCAAAGCCACCAGCTCTGGAAAGCATTGAAGATTATACCTGGTGGAAAGAACGGTTCATCAATTGGGCTAAAGCATATGCACATGAAAGCTGGTTTTGTCTGGAGTTTGGATACGAAAGGCCAAAAGATGACAAAAACGAAGATCTACCGCTCAAGAAACTTTCCAGAGAAGAAAGATCTGAGTTTGCAGCAGAACAAAGAATGGTTGCTTTGATCCAGTCAGCAATCAGAAATGATATATTTGCTTTGCTCACTCATGATGGATCGTCAAAGTCAGTTTGGGAAGCTTTACGAGTTAAAGCTGAGGGGGGAAAACAGATTAGAAAAAATAAAATTGCTTTACTCAAAAAAGAATTTGATCTGTTTGATAATATAAAAGGTGAGACAGTGAGACAAATGATCGAGAGATTCTGTCATCTTAAAATCGAACTTGAACGTTTTAAAATTGATAAAACAAGAGAGGAACTTATCAATAAAGTCATTGAAGCGTTACCACGAGCAGATCAGTGGCAAACGTTTGTTTTTATCTTAAAAAATGATGCTTCATATGATGAAATTTCTCTTGATTCTTTGTTTGAAAAGATTGAAAGTCATGATCTGGAGTTACAAAAGCAGAACAAGATGACTGGTTCTTCACATCAACAGAATGTGGGTTTGTACTACAAAGGCAGTGTACCTTCTGATAAAGGCGTTGGTTCACCAAAAACAGCATTTAGTGGTGAGAAGATGAAAGATCCACAAACCACGTCAACAAGTCATCATTCTGGATATCATTCATCTTCAAAGACAAATTCTGAGGAAACAGAAGAAATTTTGTGCAACATTGCTCTTAAACTGAAGAATTCTCCAGCAATGAGCATCAATGCAGCGAAACAGCAAATGAGTTTTCTTGCATCTGTCCTGGAGTCATATGAGGGTCTTGTAGCTGGTAAAATTGGAAACTCTGAGTTGACCAAAGAAGACTACGACCAGATTGATCCGGAAGAGATGGAACTCATTGACATCCGTTGGTGTTTAGCTAGTTGCATTCGCAGAGCTAAGAGGTATATGGAGATTACCAGAAAACAATCGCTTGGAGGTGCATCAACAAAGCTTGGATTCGACAAATCCAAAGTGACCTGCTTCAGATGCAAGCAAAAAGGTCATTTCAAAAGAGAATGCAGAAACTCTGAAGTTGCTGAAGGAAATGAACGTCCTTTCAACGATGACTATTATCGAAAGGCGATTTACCATCGAAGCAGAGAAGAGCCAAAGTTGATTGAAGATAAACCGAAAGAAAAATCAAGAGCTTATGCTATAATTGCTCCCGAAAGAAAGTTGATTTACGAGGATGAAGGCTATGATTGGTCTCAAATTTGTCCAGAAGAAGATCGTTTGGAGAATGTTCGTAAAACAGCTCATGGGAGAGCTATGACAGAACCAAGAAAGTTTGTGTACGTTGCTGAGATTAAAGATGAAAACAAAGAAAAAAACACTGCTGAAATTAGTGAAGAAAATGTTGTTGCTGAGGTAAAAGAGAAAACTCAAGAAGAGATTTTGAGTGAGAAGACTTACAAAGAATGGAACGTGGTTCATAACAGAATGGACGATATGCAGGAAGAGTATGAAGATGCTGTCAGCAATCGAAGATGGGATAAGAAGAGAGAATGTTACTACAACAGAGAAGGAGAACCAGTTGTTCCAAAGAAAGATATAATTTTTAATGATGTTCTTCTTGTTGTCCCATTGAGAGCTGAATACTACAGGAGAGTGATGAAGGATGATGCATATGTTAAACAGTATGAAAAAGATATCAGATATGCTATGCTGTCATGTTTGAGAAAAAGGGATGAAGAGAGAATGAAGAAAAATGTTGAAGAAATGGTGGAGAATTTGAAGAAGGTTGCTGAAACAGAAGTTGTTAAAGCAGAAGTTGTGAAAGAAGCTGTTACTGAAGAACAGCAGATTGAAGAAGAGATGAAGAAAGAAGAAATAGAAGAAAAGAATGAGAATGAGAATGAGAAAGATGATGATGATGAGATGAAGCAGACAGAAGCTGCTGAAAACACCGAAGTGCCAATCACTGAGGTACATTCTGATTCTGAAGTCTTAAAACCAATTGAACAGTGCAAGAAATGCATGGAACCGTGCAGAGCTTGTACTGAAAAAGATGAGCAATTCAGAACAAGAGAATTTGAATTCACAAAAATCGAAAACATTTTCAAAGCAAAATGCAAAGAGATGTTAGAAAAAGAAAAAGCTTTTAACGAAAATGATGAAAAACTTTCAGAAAAATGTTCAAAGTTAGAAAAAGAAAATGAAGTTTTGAAAGAAAACGTTTTGAAAATGAAAAATGAATGTGAACGAAAAGAGATTGCTTGTCAAGAAATGAAAAAGGAATATGACTCAATGAAGTTATCATATCATGTTACGAAAGAGTCATATGATAAAGTAAAAGACGAAATGAAATATGCTCAATCTAGAATGAATTATCTTTCTGAAACAACCAAAGAGCTTAAACGAATGTATGCTATAAAACAAGATGTTGTTAATTCATATATCGAAGATGTTGCTAAGCTAAAGCGACAAATTGCTGATCTAGAACAGGATAACAACAAGTTAAAAAGTTACCACGTGTCGTCATATGTGCTTGAACGAATTTTCCATATAAAACCGGGAGATGGTGAGTCTGAGCAGAACAAGAAAGGCATTGGCTCAGAGTTTCATCAAGTTCCACCACCGGAAAAGTTTGCATTTTATAATGAGGAAAAGGTCGAAAAAGCTTTCAACATGGTAGACCAATTGCCAGACAACATTGACATAACCTATTCCAAATCTGATGATTCTCATGATTCAGAGGTGGTAGGTAAAGTCGTTGAAAGTGTGTTGAAAGAAGAGTCGGTTGATACAGGTAAATCTGAATCACAGGTTGAAGATGAAGGAAATCTTCATGATGCATATCTGAAAAACACAAAATCCGAGAAAAATTTGAATGATGATTCAAAGGGATTGGTTTATACCATGATTGGATCGGACAAATTATTCTTAGATGTTGTATTCCCGATTCAGAATGTGATTTCAGAAAAAGTTGACAAAGTTTTCAAAATGGTTGAGATTGAGAAGTCTGAGATTTCAAAGTTTGTTGGTAAGAGTCATAAAGGTTTGTATAACAAACCTGGTTTCAAAAAGAAAAACATGAAGGCTGGGTTGGGTTATAAGAAGAAACAGAATCGAAACAAAAATGAAATGCCAAATTTTCAGGCAAAAATGAGTTTTGTTCAAGGAAACAGTTTGGATGAAGAAAAAGAACTCAAATTGAGACAATCTAATGCTGAGTTTGAGGCTCAAAAGAAAACGCAACAACCACAGGTCAAAGATGTGTCCATGAAAACATGTTTCAAATGTGATAAAAAAGGACATCTTGCACGCAAGTGTCCAAATCCAAAACCTGTGGATGTTGACAAAGAGAAGATCGATGCTGTGAAACAAAAATCTGAGTATGTGAGACAAAGGTCAACCAGATTTGATTCAAAACAAACTTGGAGGTACAACACAAACAAGTTTGCTTCGAATCAAAATTGGAAATCAAACCCGAATAGGTTCGATTCAAGACAGACCTGGAACTCTCACACACCCAGATTCAGAACAACACAAAGGTGGAAAACTTCAGTTGATAGTTGATATGACAAAACCCCAACAGTTTTGGAAACCACAAGTTGTTGTTCAAAATCAAAATGCTCAAAAAGATTCACATTTTTACAAACGTGGTACACCGAAAGGTCAAACATGGAGGGTTAAGAAACATGTTGATTCGGTAAAAGATGAGAAAGTTGACGTTAAAATTGAGAAAGTTTTTGTGAAAAATGACAATGAATTTCCAGCATTGAATGAAAATTATTGTGTTGAAATGCCTAAGGTTCAACAGACCTGGGCTAAATTGTTCAAGTAATTCAATTAGTTGAATGTGCAGGTGCTCAAAGAAACTGAAGATTGTGAGATTGAAAGTTGGAGCAGCCTGGCACATGAAGAGGAAGCAGAGGCTGCTAGACCCTGGTTTGGTTGAAACAGGGAGTTTATATGTTTTTCTGTACATAAATAAACAATATTTCAAAAACTCTAAAAATTTGAAAATTAAAAACCAAAAATATGTTTTAGTTTGTTAAAATTTGAAAAACCAAAAATATGTTTGTTTTTAATTTTTGTCAAAAATAGAAAATTCCAAAAATATGTGTTGATGGAATACGCCGAAACCCTCACGGCTGAACAAACATGATTACTTTCACCAGATTGAAAAACGGTTTTCAAACTGTAAAAATCAATGTGTTGTAAATCATGGGGGTACTGTATGTTAGTTTTTCTGTTAATTGTGCTAAATAGTATGTTATGTTTTCTGTAATTCGGTACACGAGAAGCAGAAAATGGATGGCGAGACAAAGCTATCTACATCGGTTTGTCAAATTTCTTTTAATGGTTTTGCATTTTAGGGGGAGAAATATTGTCAGAAAACACAAAAACATTAGAAAATTTGAAAAATACAAAAACATGATAAAATTCAAAAAATTTGAGTTTTGTGTAAAAAAGAGGAAATGATAGTACATCAGTAGACAGTTACAGTATGCTAAAGAATTGTAATGATAAAATAGCGTTAAACAGTCTCACTGATGATATGTCGATAGGTTTTTATACACTTAGTAAACTTTTTCGGGATATAAACCTAAATTCAAACTTGCTTATTTTGTGGGGAACACTACTTGGATATATAAGTAACCCCTGAAATCTCGTTTGAAAGGTCTCGTATTCTGATATACTAGGTTTTTATACTCTATGATATCTGGGGTATTATTCCGGGACTTCTGCTGAATGGAAGTTCTGACCTAGTCCTTGGATAATACTTTCACTGAATGCTTGGAACACAGCATAAACCCTCAGCATGCAGATGAAACAATAAAATTGATAGTCGCTGCTGTTGTAGCTAAAAGATCCTCTAAAGGGGACATACCAAAAAGTCGAAACTGATATCTCTCTGCGCATACGGAAGTATCGACCTGAGATCCCTCGGTCCTCGCATACCTAATTTATGTACAGATATCATTGTAGTATTAATCACCTGTAAGACTGAATATTGAGATTCTGGATACGGGAGTATATTCAAGAGGTGGGACACATGAATGAGTTTAAGTCTTAAAACATCTAAATCGTATCCTGAATTAGTTGAAATTTGTATGAAAATTTAAGTGGATCAGTATATTGACAATCTAAGTGAATTGTTTAATTCTTAATGTGTAACTAAGCTCAACGGTACTTGTGACTTGTCAAAAACTGATATGATCCTACGCATACTCAAACAAAAATATTGTCTGTAAATATGTTTGTACATATTTCTTTACTGCTTTATATTTTCAGAAAATACAAAAAGATTTTGATTTCTGCTTTATTTTCGATAAACCGATGTCTGAAATGCTGAGTTTCAAAATCTGAGTAAGCTGATTGTGTTTCTGAAAAATAAAACAAGTTCATTAATTTGATACTTGAATTAAAATCAAAAATTTCAAAAACAGTTTGTGATATCTCCAAGGTCATTAGTTTGGACTTGGAAGATTAACTGTGAGGGAGTTGGATTCTTTAACACTGCTAAATCTATAAAGTTTGTTGATAGGGGGAGTTGATTAGAGAATTTGATTGATAATTTCAAAATGATTGTTACTTATAAATGTCTGAGTGTTGCAGATGTTATACCAGACTACGATCCCGAAAGCCGAGTCTAAGGGGGAGTCTGAAGACGAGCTCAACGCAAACAGAAGCGTGCAAAGTGCCAGGAATCATTCCAGGAAGAGCTTGTAACTAGAAAGCAAGGTGTCGATCCCAAAGCACGGAAGCTTGACGAAAGGGGGAGCCTGACGAAGAAAAGAGTCTACAGAAAGGGGAAGCTGAAGCTGAAGACAGATCCACCGGGATTCTGTTTGAGCAAGGGGAAGTCTGTGTAGCTGAAGACGTGTTAAAGCTTCAAGAAGACTCAGAGAGAGAGAGAGAAAAGTCGCTACGAGTTGACTACAGATTGACTACAGCAATATCCAAGGGGGAGTCTATTAGTGCATTATCTGTCTATCACCTCCGTCAATCTAGTCCGTAGCAGAAAACCGAAGAAAACGAGAGTTACTATGTTATATTTAGTGATAGTTAGTTTAAAAGGCAAGGTGGCATAATTGTAATTAATGAGATTCCTCATTAATCTCTTGGCCTATAAATAGATCTCTAGGGCTTCTAGTTTAGGACTTTTGGAGCATTTGTCATTTTCACAACTTGGAGGTTTCTAGAGCTAGAGAGAGAAAGCTAGAGAGAGAAAGTTCATTGTTCGTGATTCAGGTGTTGTACGTTTTCAGATTCGTTAATAGAATCACGTTTATATTACGTCTCGTGTGTTAGCTCGCGTTCGTGTACGGATTCCGCACGTCACACGTTCGATTACGCAATCGTTTCGGAGTCAAACCGGTCCTAACACTTTTTACCCTTAATGAAGCACGTTCCAAGTAATAAAATTGATGTTATTTACGAAAACGCCACCGCGCCAATCTAGTCCATAGATTGTTTTGATCGGACGATCCATAAGCGTTCTCACCGTTCTCACACGTTTCACCGTTTCCCTAAATCTTGACCCTCTATATATATATATATATATATATATATATATAGGGAGAAGATCATGCAAGAACCACCTCTTATTGTGAGAACCGCGAGAACCAATGTGAACACACCAAAAATGCCTAAAAATAGCTAAAAATCACACAAAGAATTTTTTTTTAATATTTTCTATATAAAAATCGCTACTTTTCGAAGCCAAAAAAAAATTTTTAATTTTTTTAAAAAAAAAAAATTTTTGGCCACTAAAAGTAGCGATTTGAGCATAAAAAATATTAAAAAATATATATATTTTTTAGAATTTTTTTTTGATTTTTTTAGATTTTTTTAATTTTTTTTAAGATTTTTTTTAGGTTTTTTGGGGGTTTAGTTTTTAGTATTTTAGCTTGGGGGGGGGGGTTTAGGTTTTTGGGGGGTGGGGGAGGGGGGTTTAGGTTTTTTTTTTTTTGGGGGGGGGGGTAGGTTTTTTTCAGGTTTTTTGGGGGTTTTAGTTTTTAGCATTTAGCTTTGCGGGGGGGGGGGGGGGGGGGAGGGGGGGTGGGTTAGGTTTTTTTTTGGGGGGGGGGGGGAGGGGGTGGGGTGGTTTAGGTTTTTGGGGGGAGGGGGTGAGGGTTAGGTTTTTTTAGCTATTTTAGGTTGTGTTCACATTGGTTCTCAAGGTTCTCACAATAAGGGTGGTTCTCGCATGAGCCCCTCCCTATATATATATATATATATATATATATATATATATATATATATATGTATATATATATATATATATATATGTATGTATGTATATATGTATGTATGTATGTATAGGGGATGGTTCAAATGAAAACCACTTTTATTGTGAAAACTCGAAAACTAACTAAAAAAAGCCTAAAAAACCTAAAAAACATACAAATTTTTTTTTTTAATTTTTTTTAGAAAAATCGCTACTTTTTATATATGGAAAAAAAATTTCAAAAAAAAAAAAAAAAAAAAATTTTTTTGGTTGTACTACACATGTGCACTAATACGGAAAGCCTAAACCACTTAACCCACCCCCCCACCGACACCCCCAAAACCTAAACCCCCCACCCCCCCCCCCAAAACCTAAATTCACCCTCCCACCAAAAGCCTAACCCCCCCCCCTCCCCCCCCCCCCAAAAAAAAAAACCTAAACCCCCCACCCCACCCTCCCGAAAACCTAAAACTAAACCCTAAACATAAACCCGAAAAAAACCTAACCTCCCCACCCCCACCCCCCAAAAACCTAAACCCCCTCCCCCCCACACCCAAAAACCTAATCCTAATCCTAAACCTCCAAAAAAACTAACCCTAAAAGCTAAACTAAAATCAAAAAACTAATTTTAAGCATGTAATGCACATTGTAGTACATGTTATATTGCACACGTGCACTACTATAATAATAGTATTGAAAAGAAGACGACACCATAAATCTTTTTTTATGTCATAAAAAATATGCTCGAATATACTTGAATGAAAGATAAGAAAATTTGTGATCTTATGGTGCCATTTTTGTTTTAAAATGATAACGTATGGAGAAATGAGAAATGTTTGAAAAGTTATATATTTTTTGTTCCAATTTTACCCCTCCTTCATTAAAAGTCTTCCCTCCCTCCTTTTTAGTGGGTTTTAGTTAGTTTTCTAGTTTTCACAATAACTAGTGGTTTTCATTTGAACCTTCCCCTGTATGTATATATATATATATGTATGTATATATGTATATATATAGGGGAAGGTTCAAATGAAAACCACTAATTATTGTGAAAACTAGAAAACTAGAAACTAACTAAACCCACTAAAAAGGAGGGATGGAAGACTTTTAATGAAGGAGGGGTAAAATTGGAACAAAAAATATATAACTTTTCAAACATTTCCCATTTCTCCATACGTTATCATTTTAAAACAAAAATGGCACCATAAGATCACAAATTTTCTTATCTTTCATTCAAGTATATTCGAGCATATTTTTTATGACATAAAAAAAGATTTATGGTGTCGTCTTGTTTTCAATACTATTATTATAGTAGTGCACATGTGCAATATAACATGTACTACAATGTGCATTACATGCTTAAAATTAGTTTTTTGATTCTAGTTTAGCTTTTAGGGTTAGTTTTTTTGGAGGTTTAGGATTAGGATTAGGTTTTTGGGTGTGGGGGGGGAGGGGGGTTTAGGTTTTTGGGGGGTGGGGGTGGGGGGGGGGGTTAGGTTTTTTTCGGGTTTATGTTTAGGGTTTAGTTTTAGGTTTTCGGGAGGGTGGGGGGTGGGGGGTTTAGGTTTTTTTTTGGGGGGGGGGGTTAGGCTTTTGATGGGAGGGTGAATTTAGGTTTTGGGGGGGGGGGTTTAGGTTTTTAGGGGGTGTCGGTGGGGGGTGGGTTAAGTGGTTTAGGCTTTCCGTATTAGTGCACATGTGCAGTACAACCAAAAAAAAAATTTTTTTTTTTTTTTGAAATTTTTTTTCCATATATAAAAAGTAGCGATTTTTCTAAAAAAAATTGTAAAAAAAAAAAAAATTTTTTGTATGTTTTTTAGGTTTTTTTAGGCTTTTTTAGTTAGTTTTCGAGTTTTCACAATAAAAGTGGTTTTCATTTGAACCATCCCCTATATATATATGTATATATATATATATGTTTAAGTTCATGTAAGAGTTAACTACCATTTTCGTCCCTATGGTTTGTTCACTTTTACCATTTCAGACCAATTTTCAAAAATGCACCAGTTTCCTCCTCCCTGACATACTGGAAACGTGCCACTTCAGTCAAAAAAATAAAACCCAGTTAAGTCAGACAGGTTAAATGAAGGGTATTATTGTCAATTCATAAAATAAGGTGAAAATAAAAGATATATGAATTGACAATAATACCTTTCATTTAACCTATCTACCTTAAGTGGGTTTTAATTTTTGGACTGAAGTGGCACGTTTCCAGTATGTCAGGGAGAAAACTGGTGTTTTTTGAAAATTGGTCTGAAATGGCAAAAGTAAACAAACCAAAGGGACGAAAATGACAGTTAACTATTCCTGTAAAAAGAATGAATTGTGTGAGAAAGGTGAGAAGGAACCAGGATATGACACGTGGAAATGATCAAAATTAAAGATCCGGGTTAGTAAGGTAATTTTGTTTGAAACTTAATTTAATGATAAAAATCTTTCTATAACTGATTTTGAGGTATTTTAGGAAATCGATTTTTTTTTTTAATTATGTTTGATATATAATAACTAATTCACATCGATGACAATTATATCCACCTTCGGTGTTCCTAATTTTTGTTAGTAGGGTGTTTTACATGTGTTCAAGAAAATGTTCTTAATATGGTGTTTTACAACCTACGACGTTTTGATAGAGACTTGATTCAATTTATGGTGTTTTACAACCTGTGTTTCCAGAAGATGCTCTTAGTATGGTGTTTTACAACCTGTGTTTCCAGAAGATGCTCTTAGTATGGTGTTTTACAATCTGTGTTTCAAGAAGATGTTCTTAGTATGGTGTTTTACAACCTGCGGTGTTGTAATAAAAGGCTTAGTTCAATTCATGGTGTTTTGCAACCTGTGTTCCTAGAAAATGTTCTTCATATGGTGTTTTATCCATAAACTCCCAGAAACTGTTTGATTTTGTTTTAGTGTTTTATATTCAATTCATGATGTTTTATCCTTCTGTATGTTGCATACATCACTGTAAGTATGTTGTTATACAAAGTGTTTTATATTTATATATAATACAACCATACAGAGAATCTCAATGTTAAACCCCATTTATTTGATGATTCATGCTTTTTTATTTTCAAATTCCATGGAAGAGATTGGAGAACGAGCATGAATGTCGCTATTGATTGATTCCATGGAAAAGATAGGAGAGAGAACACAAATGTCGCTATTTGATTGATGAGAGAGAGTGGCAGATTCTTTTTTTAAAACACGACCAATTGCTATTATACCCTTATGCGTATCTTTATCTCCAGAATTTATATAACACAATTTACAAATTTATCATTGTTGAGCTCAACCATTAAAATCTAGATATAATGGTCTAAAACACTTCTTACCATTCTCACATAAAACCCTCTTTGTACAATAACCCCACAATATATATATATATATACATATGTATGTATGTATATGTATGTATGTATGTATGTATGTATGTATGTATGTATGTATTATGTATGTATGTATGTATGTATGTAGTATGTATGTATGTATGTATGTATGTATGTATGTATGTATGTATGTATGTATGTATGTATGTATGTATGTATGTATGTATGTATGTATGTATGTATGTATGTATGTATGTATGTATGTATGTATGTATGTATGTATGTATGTATGTATGTATGTATGTATGTATGTATGTATGTATGTATGTATGTATGTATGTATGTATGTATGTATGTATGTATGTATGTATGTATGTATGTATGTATGTATGTATGTATGTATGTATGTATGTATGTATGTATGTATGTATGTATGTATGTATGTATGTATGTATGTATGTATGTATGTATGTATGTATGTATGTATGTATGTATGTATGTATGTATGTATGTATGTATGTATGTATGTATGTATGTATGTATGTATGTATGTATGTATGTATGTATGTATGTATGTATGTATGTATGTATGTATGTATGTATGTATGTATGTATGTATGTATGTATGTATGTATGTATGTATGTATGTATGTATGTATGTATAATAACAATATTAATGTAAATCTAGTTGAGATGAATATTCAAAACAATTTGATAGCCATGTGTACACAAAGGTATTAGAATTTGACATTTCGTGTGAGAGAATAAAGGGTGTGTGGATGAAAAAAAACACCTTTGTCATGATTTGAACCGGAACCCAAAAAACATTGCAATAGTACATGTAGCAAGAATATATATAATATATAACCGAAAATGAAAAAAAAAACAAAAAAAATAAGGTCCAACAGCCAACTCCCAAATTATGTGGGTAGGCACGAAAACCTATTGAACTACATAAATTTGGTGATTATCTCGCGCAATAAACTATATAATATAAAACTAAAAAAACACCAATAGCCAGCCAACTGCTAAATTATATAGGTAGGCACGAAAATTGAACTACATAAATTTGGTGATTATTTCGAGCAATAAACGTAAATTGATGATTATCTTGCGCAATAAAATATATAATATGAAACTAAAAAAAACACCAATAGTCACCTGCCACACAGGTAGTAGGAAATGTTATAACATACTATAATTTTAAATTGCAGGAAATACATCAGCCGACCAATGACAAAATACATTTATTACATTAAATGTGAATATCCAACAAATTTTTACTTTTTTCATTTTTATATTGAAAGCGAGACACTTTCATTAATGTCGTGTATGACTGATTGTGTCACAATACAGTTTATGTCCCCTTCTTAATACCCAGAGTTAGAACTTATGGATTAGAGTATTTCAACCGCACATCTGATCTACTCTAGGCCTTTAATTGAACACGGTGGTATAATAGTAATTAACTTGACATAATTACGCATGTTATTGCATAATTACAAACGTTATAATGCATAATTACGTTTGGGTTGGGTTAAACCCTAATTACGCATGTTATTTGCATAATTACGCACGTTATTTCATAATTACGCATGTTGTTACATAACTACGCACGTTATAATGCATAATTACGCATGATTTATAAAATCAAAACCTGCATGGCACCAAACATGAAAATTACGCATGTTAAACTCAAAACTATGCATGTTTTGTTTCTACCCTAATTACGCATGTTGTATGCATAATTACGCATGTTATCAGGTGGTCTCATAATTTAAGATTTGACAATATATATATATATATGTATATAGTCAATTTTAAACTATACACATGTGCACACTACGAAAAGCTCAGGGAAATGTGTGGTCCAGAATGCTTCTCAAGTTTCTCAAATAGGGTGGATTTCTCTTAAGATCACTACTCTCTCTCTCTATATATATATATATATATATATATATATATATATATATATAGGGTAAGGATAGTTAAAAAGGGCCCAAAGTGTGAGAAGTGTATTATAACACTATATATAATACTATATAACACCATATAAACACCGTATAACAATGTGTAACACCATATAATACCATATAACACTATGTAACACTATATAACATTATATAACAAATATAACACTATACATTTATCATAGACATGCTATCAGACAAACTATAGTGTTATATTTGTTATATAATGATATATAGTGTTACATAGTGTTATATGGTATTATATGGTGTTACATATTGTTATACGGTGTTTATATGGTGTTATATAGTATTATATATAGTTTTATAATACACTTCTCACACTTTGAACACTTTTTACAGGATCCTCTACCTATACATATATATATATATATATATATATATATATAGGGGAACCAGAGAACCATGCATTTAACATGTAAAATATATCATAAAAAATTTATCTTTAATGTGTTATTTTTTTTAAGTTTTTGGAGTTTTTACATATGAATACATGTAGAAGCCTTTTTTAATGTAAAAATTTTAAAACTAACAAACATAAAAATGCCTAAAACACGTAAAAAGGTTAATTTTTTATTATTAGAATGGCTTCTGCGCATCTTTATATGCACAAGTTTCGAAAAAAATGAAAAAAAATTGAGTCTGTTGAATTAAATTTTTATGATATATTTAAATGTTAAATACAGGGTTCTCCGATTTCCTACTTTTTGTTGTTTCCCATTGAACCTCACACTGTATATGTAAGGCCATAAAATTGAGTAGGTTTACACTTGTCTTTATCAATCACACTTATAGGCCACTGGCTAAGTTTTCTAGTGGGCTTGGGTTAGGCCATGTGGGCCGAGTTATAGGTGGACCCTCAATAATGTTATGTTGAGTTCATTATTAGGGTTAGACATTAGAGAAACTGATTAGAGAGTTATTGATTGTTAGAGCTTTTGATTGAAACATTGTACCAGACAAGTCATTGAACTTGTGTGCAAATCGTTAATAGAATCGATTTCATCTTCTTCTTGTTCATCATTTTCTTAGTTTTCTGCACTTTGGTTGTGATTGTGATTGTAACTGTTAAATGACCATTTTAAAAAAAAAGAGATATTTGTATATATGTTAGAGAGAGAAAAACAGAAAAATCAAATGGGAAATGAAATAAATATTCGTGTTAAAGGGTTTGACCAGCACATGTAAAGTGCTATAGATGAAAAGACTACGATCTACTTTGATGTGCTGATAGGTCTAACGCTCAAAGAGATAAAAGATACCAAGTGATATAAATATAATGAACTATACACCATGTGGGTAACATACCTCTGGCGTATGATCTTGTGGTCTTAAATCTTGCGTTGATAGATAGCCAACGTCTGAGGTTTCGGGTCTTTATGCTGATGAGTCATCCCGGGATATCATGGTTGTCCTTCTGTTGCATCCAGATTAGATTATATGGAGACCTAGGCACAATCATGATACCTTAAAAGAGCCAAAAACCTTAGTGGAAGACAAACTCAAAATGAGAGAATTCCAAATTGTTAAAGAAAAATTCGTACCAAAAAGGTATTTTCCTAACCCTCGTCGGACACAAACATTGGTCGCTCTGTTGTATGAAAGTACAAACCTTTCACCAATGGTATGACGTTGTAAATCAAAAGGATGAACTCAGTATACTCACCTGCTACGATGAATCGTTGTGCTTACCTTGATCGCGGGGGTATGTCATGGTATGGGACACATGGGCATTATTGTATAATATACCTTAAGCATATCACGAAGTTGAAAATTGAAAGTTGAGTGTTAAGTTTAAGAGGATAAACAAATTGGCAATCACTTAGACCAGTTTGAATAAGCTCGCACTGAAAAATGTTCGTTGGTCCGCCTGAGAACGATTTTGATCCCATTGCAGTTGTAACTATATATTAGTTTCTTTGTGTTTCTGTTTATATTCTTATATTTAAAATTAAAAAATTAGAAAATCCAAAATCCAAAAATAGAGTGTTTAATTGTTTTATCAAAAATTTAACCATTCTTGAAGATTTGATTGATCATTGAAAATTGAGAGAAATTTGAATTGTGAAATCCAAGTACAAGTACTTGGATCTACCAAGTGTTCATATGGTCATTTCCTCTGTTGCATAGAAATGTTTGCTTATGAATTTCTGAGCATGTGCAGAACTTGATTTAAATAAAGAAACAGGGGTTAATGAGGATTGAGATGTTGTTAGTTGCTGACAAAGTGTGAAGATCACAACAACAAGATGTACCTGAGTCAGAAGAACCAGATACGAGTCATAGTCTGACAATGATAGTAGCTTTCAAGAAGTACATGTGAACCAGCTTGAAAGAGAAAAAAAATGACAAAGAAAAGAGATGCTGAGAATCCTCCTCTCGCATTCTTTTTAAGCAAGATGTTCAAGAAAAAGCTGATAATGTTCAAGAAGAACAAAAGACCCTAGTTTGAAGATGAAGAGATGAAATATCTTCCCACAGAGATATGATAAAGACAGCTGATGTGCTAAAATTAGTTTAATAAAAAACAAAGTAAATTAACCTAATCTAGACACAAAGTACTACTCTAGACTCTCAAAACTCGACTAAACTACTAACCGGCAAGTGAACCGATCGACTCTACTAAAGTTAAGTAAGTCCGGATATCGAACCCACATGACTCTTGATGTGTGTAAAATGCAACATATAAATCACATCAATTAAGGCATAAAACTAACCCTTTTTAAGTACTAATGTTGGAAAAAGAGTGTTTTTGTCTTTCTTTTGTATTTTCAGGATGAAATGAGCTCAAAATCACAAAAGAAGCAAAAAGACAACTAATTCTAGCATAAATACAAGAAAAGGAATAAAAGTAGACTGCCCGGACCCTCAACGGCACCTCCCAAGGCAAAGAAGAGAAAACAGAAGACTGAACACGCCCCGTGTCCAGCGAACACGGGGCCGTGCCCAAGAAGCAGCAGAAAAGACAAACCAGTAGAAGCTTCCATTGCCCACCACGGGGCCGTGTCCAGCGGGCACGGGGGCGTGGTGAAAGTACAGCAGGCGCATTAATTGTAATTGCGAATTACAATTAATGAAGAGAGAGAATGTCAGACGGGCACGGGGGCGTGTCCAGCGGACACGGGGCCGTGCCCAGCCTTCTTTTCAGCCTATAAATAGGGGTGCTTGGTTTCATTCCATCTCATCCCTTGGCACACCACCTCTCTCACACTCCATCCACCACCCACCACCACTATAACACCATCATCCACCACCATCATCCATTGTCCATCGTAGAGTGTGTGAGTCGTCTCGGGATCCAAGATTGATCGTATGAGTTCTTGACAATCAAGGCCATGTTTGCCTAAGTCTCTTACATCACTTGGTGAAGACAAGTGTTTAGTATAATACTTTTGATTTTTAATCTTTTGCACTTTTTATTTGGTTTTGTATTAATGACTTTAATAACTAGTTACTTATGTTGAAGGTGATCTTTCCTTATCGTTTGTCCGTGGTGTCTTGGCATTATTTTACTGTCTATATAAAATAAAAGATTTTCACCATTCATATCTCCACGGTCTATATGGAGGTATGTTGGCTACCTGGTCGGGGGTTAAGGGAACGGTTTGGTAAGGGTCTTGCCCTTGTTCAGCGTTTAGAGGTCCTGCTTGGGACCTGGGTCAAATTTAGTAGGATCTCCTTCAATGCCCATAGGTATTGGATGGCGGGGATCCAAACTCTTTGACCCCCTCATAAGTTAACTACTATTAATACTATAACCCGGCTATTTAGGACTGTATCCCTGCTGACTCAGACTACTTAGCCGAGGGTAACGTCACCGCCAAAAGCGGGGCCTACCACAATTTGCATTAATAACTTAATTCATTATCTTTCAATAATCCGACCCTTTAGGATTGTATCCTTGCTGACTCAAACTACTGGGTTGAGGGTAACGTCGCCTTCAAAAGAGGGGCCTACTACAATAACTAAGATAATCTCTTAAACAAGTGCAAAAGTGCGAAAATAATCAAAGGTTATACTAACACACGAGTCGGATCCAAGTGTCATCTTGTCTATCTGTTTTTAATTTATCTTATTTTTCAGCATTTAGTTAGTTTTTATTTTTCTTAGTTTAAAACATTTTTTCACTTTTTGATTTGATTAGACGTTAAGGATAAACCTGTATTAAAAGCTCTTGTGTCCTTGGACGACCTCGGTATCTTACCAACACTATACTACGTCCACGATGGGTGCACTTGCCCATATGTGTGTTTAGTGTTAGTAAATATTGTGTTTTATAAATTTAAAACTTGGCTAAAAGTGTAAAAAAGGGGCTTAAATATAACACTAAA
The DNA here is from genome assembly GCF_002127325.2 of Helianthus annuus. Classification (NCBI taxonomy): domain Eukaryota; kingdom Viridiplantae; phylum Streptophyta; class Magnoliopsida; order Asterales; family Asteraceae; genus Helianthus; species Helianthus annuus. The sequence continues at coordinate 128,255,515 of NC_035448.2, read as the reverse complement.
ATATATACACGCTAGCACGCATCAAGTTTTTGGCGCCGTTGCCGGGGACACAAGGATTTTAAGAAAGTTAGGAATCAACGGCCTAATCATATTTTTATTATTTTCTTTGATTTTTAGGATTTTTTCTTAAATTTTCAGCTTCTGCAGAGCTCAGCACGGGGCCGTGCCTGGTCGGACACGGGCCGTGCCCAGCATCGTTACTGGCAGTTTTTGTTTTCCAAGTTACAGAAGGCTGACCACGGGGCCGTGCCGGTGCAACACGGGGCCGTGTCCAACTTCCTGTAACTGGGATCTGGAAAACAATCACTGAAATTCCGACCACGGGCCGTGTTCGCTCAACACGGGGCCGTGGTGAACCTTCTGACCAACATTCTTTTCTGTTTTTATTGCAGGACTTGGAACCCGACGCCAACCTCACGTAGTGTATGAGCTCCAGTTCCAATAAAGACATAAAAGAACCACTAGAAGAACCCGAACGCTTTCTCAGAAAAAGGTTAAAAGCCAAAAACCAAGAGAAGGTTTCGGGTGATCCACCTCCAATGGCGAACCAACGTGCCCTTATGGATTATCTACGACCCACCGTAGGTAATCTAGGCGCCGCTATCAATGCTCCGAATGTCGAAGCCAATAACTTTGAACTTCGGCCGCATTTGATACAAATGCTCCAAAACTCCGCAGCCTTCCACGGGCTTGCGGACGAGGATCCCCATCTACATATAACTAATTTCTTGGAAATATGTGATACCTTTCGGATCAATGGAGCATCAAACGACGCCATCCGCCTCCGTATGTTTCCCTTCTCACTAAAAGACCGAGCGAAAGCTTGGCTCAACGCCCTCCCAGCTGGATCGGTAAACACCTGGGATGAACTAGCCCAAAAATTTCTATATAAGTATTTCCCTCCTGCTAAAACTGCTAAGTTAATGGCTGAAATTAATACATATTCACAAGAGGACGGGGAATCCTTATATGAAACTTGGGAAAGGTTCAAGGAGCTATTACGCAAGTGTCCCCATCACGGCCTCGCAATATGGCAACAAGTATCCACTTTCTATAATGGATTGTTGCCACACACTAGGCAGACACTTGATTCTAGCTCCGGGGGACTTTTAGGTAATCGACGCCCACACGAAATATATAATCAAATTGAGGAAATTGCTCAAACCAATTTTCAATGGCATACCCCCTGGGGAAATAAGTCTATCGCCCCGGGCGCCCATAAGGTCGACGAAAGCACTTCTTTACAAGCCCAAATCGAGGCCCTTTCTTCAAAAATAAAAAAATTAGAAATGACAAAAACAGTCTCGGTTATGGCTTGTGAAGGATGTGGTGGGTCACATGAAAATTGGAGTTGCATGAAGGAAACGGACGATCAACAAGAAATGGTAAACTACATTGATAATAGACCTAGGCCGTCGGGTCCCCCAACGGGAACTTACAACCAAGGATGGCGAAACCACCCAAACCTCGGTTGGAGGGAGCCCGGCAATAGTAGTAACCAACAAATCCAACGAACAAACTTTCAGCAACCAAGAAATGAGTCACAAAATTTCACTCAGCAACAAGGTGGACGAGAAAGGCTCGAAGATACTATATCTCGCCTCGTCTCTGAAACTGATAAGAAAAACTCGGAAAGATTTCTACAATTAGAATCTAATTTTAGAAATCAACAAGCTAGCATTCAAAACATAGAAAAACAATTAAATCAAATAGCTCAAATTTTTTCCGAGAGACCGCAAGGCGCATTACCTAGCAATACCGAAACAAACCCAAAGGCGCAAGTTCACCTCATCACACTACGAAACCGCACCGTAGGGCCTGCAGAAGTGCCACCGCCAACGGAAGAAACAGTACCGACACCTCTGCAGGAGAAGAACTCTCCTCCATCACCAGAGCCGACCAAGGCTCCTCGAGTTCCGTACCCCGGTAGGTTAATTCGTCAAAAGACAAATGAGCAATTCGCAAAATTCGAAAGTCTGTTAAAACAATTGCACGTCAATATTCCTTTTATCTAAGTCCTAACCCAAATGCCCAAATACTCTAAATTCATGAGGGACTTCCTTACGCATAAGAAGAAAATTGAAAATTTGCAATTAGTTAATTTAGGCGAAGAATGCTCTGCCCTCGTGCTCAATAAACTTCCCCAAAAGAAAATCGATCCTGGAAGCTTCACGATTCCATGCTCAATAGGGGAATCGCCCGTTCGCAATGCCTTAGCCGACCTAGGGGCTAGCATTAACCTCATGCCCTCATCAATGTTCAAAAGACTCGGCTTGGGAACCACGAGCCCTACAAAAATGAGCATACAACTCGCTGATCGATCCATCAAATTCCCACAAGGTGTCATCGAGAATGTCTTGGTAAAGGTAAGCAGATTCGTTTATCCAGCTGACTTTGTCATACTCGATATGGAGGAAGACACCGAGGTCCCCCTTATACTAGGGAGACCCTTCCTTGCCACAGCCCAAGCAGTGGTGGATATGAATGACGGGACACTCACCTTAAGGTATGGGGATGATGAAGTGAAATTCGGAGTTGGGAAGAGAATAGAAGACGACGACCCGGTCAATTACATGAAGGTTATTGATTCGAGCTTGGATGCTGCTCTCCGACGGTGTAACATGGGACGCCAAGCATCCCCCTCAGAAAATATATAACCTCGAATCGGGTCTAGCCAAGGACCCTTATAAACGTGGCGCACCACGGAGGCATTCCGCGGAACTATCCTTAGTTTAGTTTAATCTTTTAGTTTTATTTTGCAGAATCAAACACACTCATGGTGGTAATGGATGAAAAGGGGAACGAGAAAAATGGACCCATGCACGAAGAACAGAGCAACCCGACACAAATCTCCATCACAGAAGGCTCAACACGGGCCGTGCCTAACCAACACGACCCCGTGCTGAGCCACCTGCAGAAAAACACCCAGTTCAGGTAACTGGACACGGGCCGTGTTCAGCGGAAACGCCCCCATGTCCAGGCTTCTGTTTTAATTCTTTAATTTTCGTTACTGGCACCTGACCACGGGGCCGTGCCCGGTCACCACGGGGCCGTGTCCAGGATGCCAATAACATAAATCTTTGCTTTTTAACCTACTTTTACACATTCTAATCAACCAAAAACCTTATTTTTGGACACATTGAGGACAATGTGTAATTTAAGTGTGGGGGGGATGCTAAAACCTTGAACTTTGCAAATTCTAAATACAAGCCTTACACAAAACTCTATTGGAACCGCTAAACACCCCAAAATTTTTTCAAAAACTTTTTCATTTTTTTTATCATTTACTTGTCTTAGTTTAAGTTGGGAATAACAAGTTCTAAAAAGGTTATATTTTTAAAATTTACAACCGATAGCGTCGTGATAACAAAGAACCAACATAAGAAAATTACGAAACGGCATAACAAGTCTAGTAAAAATTCGATTATGTATACTTGATCACATTAAAAACCCATTCCCACAAAAGTGAGTTTTGAGCCTTTATTGAGCATAAAGATATACATATTTAGACTAAATGCTCATTTTTCGGTTCTTGTGTGAATAGCCGCTTGGTTCTTACAACTCTAGAGCTTGCCACGACGATACATTCCCGGTCCTTACCAACTTAAACCCAAGTAAGTAAGTGATTGAGGCATTAGGACTAACCATATTTTTCTTTCTAAACCATTATTTTTCAATTTTTTTTTACCACCTACCCAAAATCCCCCTAGATAGCCCCTTTGAGCCTAAACCTTTCATTTCATTACCCCAAAACCCTTTTTACCCACCAAAAAAAAAACCCTTTTCATTTTTCACCCTTTATTTTAGTAACAAGCTCGGTTTTTCGTAAACTCGCCTTTTTATGTGATGAAAAAAAAAATAAAAAATTTTGATGAAGTCAAAAACAAACAAAAGCTATATAAAAGCTTGTTTGGAGAAATACTTCAAAATAAAAAGTCACTAAAAACAAGGTATGTCACGAAAACCGACGCTTTTTACGATTTTCGCCCTTTTACTAACAACTAACCCAAACCACCCACCTTTAACCCAAGCCTAACCCTTCACCCAAAAAGTCCTCTTGATATTTACAAAGGTAAAAAGTTAAAAAGGAGGAGGATTGATTGCTTGGCAAGCCTATGGAAGGCGTAAGCTCCATGCCGCTCTCGAGTGATTCACTAAAAATTACACCTTCGGCCGGTATGTGAACTTGTATATAAATGGAATTTTAATAAGGCATGCTATGCCCGAATAAGTAATTTATCTTATGAAACGTTCAAAATAAATCATAACGAATAGGATTGTAAATAAATAAAAATAAAACTTACAAAGACCTTGGATTCCCGACACTCTAGGACAAGCTAAAAACTTTCTCTTCTACCTATTCCATTTGGGAGTGTAAGCCACATTTAAAGAGTTTTGCTTGAGGACAAGCAAAAGTTCAAGTGTGGGGGTATTTGATGTGTGTAAAATGCAACATATAAATCACATCAATTAAGGCATAAAACTAACCCTTTTTAAGTAATAATGTTGGAAAAAGAGTGTTTTTGTCTTTCTTTTGTATTTTCAGGATGAAATGAGCTCAAAATCACAAAAGAAGCAAAAAGACAACTAATTCTAGCATAAATACAAGAAAAGGAATAAAAGTAGACTGCCCGGACCCTCAACGGCACCTCCCAAGGCAAAGAAGAGAAAACAGAAGACTGAACACGCCCCGTGTCCAGCGAACACGGGGCCGTGCCCAAGAAGCAGCAGAAAAGACAAACCAGTAGAAGCTTCCATTGCCCACCACGGGGCCGTGTCCAGCGGGCACGGGGGCGTGGTGAAAGTACAGCAGGCGCATTAATTGTAATTGCGAATTACAATTAATGAAGAGAGAGAATGTCAGACGGGCACGGGGGCGTGTCCAGCGGACACGGGGCCGTGCCCAGCCTTCTGTTCAGCCTATAAATAGGGGTGCTTGGTTTCATTCCATCTCATCCCTTGGCACACCACCTCTCTCACACTCCATCCACCACCCACCACCACCATAACACCATCATCCACCACCATCATCCATTGTCCATCGTAGAGTGTGTGAGTCGTCTCGGGATCCAAGATTGATCGTAAGAGTTCTTGACAATCAAGGCCATGTTTGCCTAAGTCTCTTACATCACTTGGTGAAGACAAGTGTTTAGTATAATACTTTTTATTTTTAATCTTTTGCACTTTTTATTTGCTTTTGTATTAATGACTTTAATAACTAGTTACTTATGTTGAAGGTGATCTTTCCTTATCGTTTGTCCGTGGTGTCTTGGCATTATTTTACTGTCTATATAAAATAAAAGATTTTCACCATTCATATCTCCACGGTCTATATGGAGGTATGTTGGCTACCTGGTCGGGGGTTAAGGGAACGATTTGGTAAGGGTCTTGCCCTTGTTCAGCGTTTAGAGGTCCTGCTTGGGACCTGGGTCAAATTTAGTAGGATCTCTTTCAATGCCCATAGGTATTGGATGGCGGGGATCCAAACTCTTTGACCCCCTCATAAGTTAACTACTATTAATACTATAACCCGACTATTTAGGACTGTATCCCTGCTGACTCAGACTACTTAGCCGAGGGTAACGTCACCGCCAAAAGCGGGGCCTACCACAATTTGCATTAATAACTTAATTCATTATCTTTCAATAATCCGACCCTTTAGGATTGTATCCTTGCTGACTCAAACTACTAGGTTGAGGGTAACGTCGCCTTCAAAAGAGGGGCCTACTACAATAACTAAGATAATCTCTTAAACAAGTGCAAAAGTGCGAAAATAATCAAAGGTTATACTAACACACAAGTCGGATCCAAGTGATTCATCTTGTCTATCTGTTTTTATTTTATCTTATTTTTCAGCATTTAGTTAGTTTTTATTTTTCTTAGTTTAAAACATTTTTTCACTTTTTGATTTGATTAGACGTTGAGGATAAACCGGTATTAAAAGCTCTTGTGTCCTTGGACGACCTCGGTATCTTACCAACACTATACTACGTCCACGATGGGTGCACTTGCCCATATGTGTGTTTAGTGTTAGTAAATATCGTGTTTTATAAATTTAAAACTTGGCTAAAAGTGTAAAAAAGGGGCTTAAATATACATCTAAAATATATACACGCTAGCACGCATCAACTCTTTTTAATTACGTTAACTAGACTCTATCTAGACCTAGACTGACACGGACACGACACTAACCATTTTTATATTTGTTTGCGGGGGGGGGGGGGTCTAAATTTCCTAAAATTGTGAATTTAAAAGTAAATTAATTAACTAAAATTAATGAATCAAGAATTAACTTGGATTTTACTCAATTGATGGAGACCACTGCCTAGACTGGACTCCTGTATTGTTAAAGTAATGACTTTATTATGTTTATTAATTATTATGGAACCGGGATCTTTATACTCTAAACTTATCGAGACACCGGACAAGACCCTCGACCTTTTTCGAGGAGACACTTATGGAACTCTAAAGGTTGTTATGGTCCTCACGGGTTAAGGTTTACAAAAGTACCCTAATATGATTCACTCCCTCACGGGTTATAAACCTATGATAGACTTGGAATTTCAGTTTAACTTGTTAGACAACAATCACTAAGGCAACTAGTTCAGACTCCTCACGAAGACCCTACCTAGCAATTTAATGACGAATACCTAACAATAATCTCGTACCTGACAGCTATTGAAATTAGTAGAACACTATAAATCATTAAATTACCAGTTATTACTTCTAAGGTGCATTGGCCAATTAACCCTAAAGATTATAAAATTAATTTATAACCTAGCATGAACCTATTCCACGAAAGACATTCACCAAAATTCATACGAAGTAACAAAAGACAAAAAAACAACTTAAAGCAAGCAAGCACATCAAACCAATAAACCAAATCGATTACTTTTGTAAAAAATCCATAAATAATTAAATTTTAAACATAATAAAAACTAAAACTTTACAATCTCATCATCAAAGTCTAGGCAGTAAAAGTAACTTAGCCAATAATAGTCATTGAAACAATTGCAAAAGAAGTACTTTTAACTACTAGAAACATGATCATAAATAAATAAATAAATGGAAAATAAAGACACCCAAATAGTGAAAAGACGACCCAGATTACTTCCTAAGCTTCAGACCTTCGACCAGTTGCTTCAAGCCTTCAAAAACGCTCCAAATTGCTCCAAATTTTCGTCCAATTTGCTGCTGATTCGTGATTAGGGTTGTGTTATGAGTTAATGATGATTATATACCAAGTTCTAACACAATCCTGCTCAAATAATGATCCTGTCGCGAACTTTAACCCCTTCGCACTACGCGAAGGGTATCTGTCTTCTTGCTCGCGTGACGCGGCGCTATGGAACCTGGTTTATTATTATTTTATCTTCGCGCTTGTCCAAGGCAATTCCATAATCCTGTCGCGTGACGCCACGGGAGGTTTTTCCAGCTTTTCTCGTTTTCCGCTCCTGTTCAGTTGTGTCACGACCCGATTCTCGTTACCAACTTCTTTTCTGCAGAATTTAGGCGTTTTTCCAACTTTCAGCAGCCGAGACCTGAAAACAACAAACTAACGGAAGTAACTACTTCTAGATAAAAACCGAAATAAATCAAATGAAATTTATACAAACTTTACACGAATAAAGGACGTATTTTTCAATACATCAAGTATCCCCACACTTACATTTTTTTCGTCCCCAAAAAATCTATGCAAACGGAATCATAGTCAAAGCAAAAATCCGGGTTTAAAATTTTAAATTACTTTATAAACATTGAAACTCGTATTAACTGCAATTGCAAGTATACGTGTCCGCTTAAACCCAAACCCGCTTCTAAGCCCTTATCATGCAATTAATGTTTAAGTTCGGTCAATCTACCAAGGGACTCACACTAAATGTCGCAGTTTCACCTAATCCCGCCTCAAGCTCATGAAATAAAAGGAACGAATCACTTGATTCTTTCCTAACCGTTTTATACAAAATTAAGAGAATTTATCATCAAAATTTTTCTTATTCTCTTTTTTTCTTCTTTTTGAGCACTAGACTTTGCATTACCTAACCCAGAGGCTGTCTCAACCAGAGTCACAATCCCGAGAGCGACAATGTGAGCGTCGATAAGTATGTCATCTATAAGACAATGACAAACTTATCCAAATAAAGTTTGCAGACTCTATTCATTAGAACCATGAAAGCTGCTGGAGCATTGGTGAGTCCAAATGGCATAATCAAGAACTCATAATGTCTGTATCTGGTCTGAAAGCAGTCTTTGGAACATCTTCACTTCTTACTTTCAGTTGATGATAACCAGATCTCAAATCAATCTTTGAGAAAAAAAACTTGCTCCCTGCAGTTGATCGAACAAATCATCAATCCTTGGCAAAGGGTATCGATTCTTGATCGTAATCTTATTCAGCTCATGGTAATCAATGCACATCCGCATTGAACCGTATTTCTTTTCAACGAATAAAATAGGAGCTTCCCAGGGCGAGGAACTTGGCTGAATAAAGCCTTTCTCCCGTTTGAAAGCTTTTGGTGGGAAATTAAAGTCTAAATGGTCGGGACCATATATAGTTAGTGAGGTGTTCCCATACAGTACTGTGGAGTTGACAAACGTAGACAATGGAACAAAATGGAAGGTAAATGGACATCGTCTGAAACATTATTTAGGGGACCCTTAGATTCGAACGAGGTGGAGGAAACTCCTCTCGAAATGCCGCCCGAAGCGTTCGCATAGTGCCTTGAGTGAATACTCAAGTGTAGAGTTTGTACCGTTTGTATTGTTTCTTTATTTTGCGTATTTTTGTATTTAGCGGTAGTTTTTTGTAGATTTTCAGGTCTTTGTTTTGTGTGTTTGAGTATTTTACAAGAAATCATTACTGACGAGGAGCGGAAATTTGAGACAAAACGGAGTTCCAGGTAAGTCCCAATGTTAGAAAATAATTGGGATGAGTTTTGGGAGAAAGTTGGAAAAATTTCTAAGGCATGAAAGCCTTTAAATTTCGAAACTTTCTGTATAAAACAGAGCTTGGCATCACGCGAGCAAACATAGATATGTCCTTCGCGTAGCGCGAGGACCTTTTAAACTTGAACCTGAAATTTTGAAGCGTCGCGACACGCGATAGCTATCTCAAAAAGCCTTCGTGTAACGCGACGACCTTTAAGACAAATGAACCTTCTAGCCAAACAGACCTCGTGTCATGCCAAGCAAATAGTTATGGGACCTTCGCGTAACGCGACCCTAAAAACAAAATAAAGTCTGCAACCTGTTTCACTTTCCCCAAATCACCAAAACTTTATCCTACGAGAACCCAGCCGTAAACCTTCAATAACCCACCAATTCTACCACCAAACACCACCATTTACCTCCCATTTTCAACCTACATCACCCATATCACTTCCCCGCCAATCCCCACCATCAATTTCACCATTTCACCCGCGAAATCGCTCACACTATGGACTTAGCTTTTCAAGTTAAATTTAAAGTTTCAATTTTCTCTATTTTTCCTCACGAATCTGGTATGTTTTCTTGTACATTCTCTGCATACTACTTGTTTATTAGTTAGTTTAAGTCTAGTTTTGCGTTTTAGTTGTCGTTTTTGTCGGGTCATGTTACAACTTATTGTTTTGCTTTGTCTAGTGTTTTGATGGGTGCGGATGGTATGGTTTTGGACTGTTAATGTGAACATTGAGCTGAGTTTATTGCCATATTGTGATAAAGTATCAAACTTGCGTTTTGAAATAAAAAAATTAACCGGTTAAAACCTCTTTTCATTAGGCGGAATTTTTCGAGTTAAAATCTGTTTTCGACATTAAAGCTTTAAACTTTATGCAAGTTTGGACTCAATATCCGGGTTCGGTAGGCACTTGGTATTAATTGGGACAATTAAAGTGCCAGGAGGAGGTAATGTACATTGAGTCATCTTTAATGAGTCGGTTTTATTTTAAGTTTAGTATTGGTCATGGGTTTACTTATATTCGCGTACAAGTTTAACATTGCTCGCCCGTACTCAATCTCCATTCGGGCGAGTTTGTTTATCACTTATGCTTTTGTAAACGATAAGCCGATAAGTCGCTAGCAATGTCGCAGCATGATATGCAAATTGATGAAAACCTGAGGATTATTGAGAAACTGATTTCGATCGATGATCAACAGGTTAAAAAGCTCCGTAAAAAATTAATCCCCATCATAAATGTCAAATGGGATTCCCGTAGTGACCCAGCATATGCATGGGAGGTTGAAGCGAATATGAAACAAAAATAACCCTATCTATTTGAATAAAATCTCGAGGACGAGATTTCTTTTAAGGGGGGTGAGGACGTAACACCTTGGAAATTTATAACAAATAATATGGCAACACTGTCCAATCAACTGTCAAATATGCCAAATTATTTGGATGAGAATGACTATATATGTAAAATTGTGGAATATTGGATGAGGAGGGATCATTGGTGACAAATTGCCAAAGTTTGGCTTCTGAAGGATCCTTACGGACCGCAAGTCATATGACTTATGGACCGTAAGGCAGTTATTATTATTTTAACTTGATAGTCCCTTATGGACCGCAAGGCTTATGCCTTACGGACCGTAACGTATTTAAAACCATGGGCGCGCTAAGGTCCTTACGGACTGTAAGCCACTACCCCTTACGGTCCATAAGGGGTGCACCTGGCAGTTTGTGCAGACTTCTATGGCAGCCTACTGCATTTGACACCTAGCTCATGAATTGGAACCATTCTCCTTCTTCTTCCACCTAAGTGGACACTAATCAACACTATAGAAGCCTTGTGAATACATGGCATCATCTCATGATCTTGGTAGAACTATAAATAGAGGCCTCCATGAGCCTTTCAACTTGCACCTTCACATTTCTTTCTCTCTAATCACTCTTGGAGATTGCTTCTGCTTATAGAGGCCTCATACTGAAGTTATAAGCTTACTAGAACACTTGTAAGTGTTCTTCCTTAGTTCTATTTCATTTATAGGCTAGATAATGGCCGAAAGTCAAGCAAATTGACTTTTGCTTGACTTTCGGTTATGACCATTTCGGTCAAGCCAATGTTTGAATCGAACATGGCTATGTGATCGTAATAAGCTAGGTGATATTCCCCTATGAGGGCACCTCTTGAAGATCACGTTAAGTTGGTCAAATGACGGGTCAAAGTTCTATTAAAATAAAAGTCAAAACACAGATTTTTGTAAATTATGTTAAATGAACTTCTAAGTATCGAAACATCAGTTTTTGATATTATATCAGTTGGTATAACATATTAGGACATGTTAGATCATGGCCAACCCATCATTTCCTGCTTATAGCTCGATTCACAATCGAAAGTCAAACAGTTTGACTTCTACTTTGACTTTCGATTCTGTCCCGTTTAAGCTAAGTTAGCTACTGATTTGAAGTTGTATTATGATCATATTAATGTATGTGATAAATTGATCTTATACAATTTGATCATATCGTTTGTCGGGTTTTATGCAAGTCTATCTTATACGCCTAAAATATGACCAAAAAGCCATCTTTACACATAAATTGGTTTTGAAATATATGGAACATATAATCTGAGTTTGAAACTGATGTAACACTATATTAAACATGTTTTGGCATATTAGAGTTGATATTGACCCATCCGATCACCCGATCCCGCCTATGCGCGTACGGTTGACTTATATAGCCTAGTTTATATAATTTAGCCGAATCAGGTCAAATTCCTTTTAAATCAGTTCTAATTAGAATGTATTATTGTTTGACCCGTATTATACGAGTCATAGTACTCGTGAGGGTACAAAGCACATTCTATCGGGTCTCCGTTTAATCTAGCGAGCCGTACCGATTTCATTATTAGTTAAACTGTCCAAGTCATATGACTTGAATAAGACCCGTTAATATTCTAACGGATCATAATTCTGTTCATTCTAGACTTAGGGAATCCATTAAATTGCAACCTTGTTAGTTATTTTGGTTAAACGGTTGTGCTTATATATACCTGTCACACCCCGATATTTCCATGTATTACCGGTGGGCCCGGTGGGGAGTATCGTGACGTAGTTGATATCATCATAGTCAAACAACACAAATTATAAATGCACAGCGGAAGCAGAAGATAGATTTATTTCAACTAAATAAATTGTAATATTAAGTATCACAAAATAGTTGAAACAGATCCACAGGCGGATCGAATAAAAAGGAAAACTGTTCAACAGACTTTGACATCTAAAGCATGCGAGACTTGATTATTGATGCCTGGAGTAGCCAGCCTATTACGTATAGTACCTGCACATAGCCTTTTTGGAAAATACGTCAGTTTACACTGGTAAATACAACTTAATTGACTCATTTTGAAAAGAATTTGAAAATTGATTTGAATGCACTTCGGCAAAAATATCTTTTATAACTTGGGATAATTATTAAAAAATAATCTTGTATACAGTTTTACTTATTTGTCGTCCATCAGGGCTGGTTTGTAGGGCCGGTCTAGATTAACTGACACGCCACAGGTATAATACCCACAAGGTTGATTCCTTTAAGTGGGCTACCAGTTTTTACACATGCAACTGTCAGGTGTACGCCTACACCCCGTGCTTAGGTCGTGGCCATTTCTTTGAATGATGCCAAGGATATCCGGGACATGGTCATTTAACCCCTAAAGGCCATACGACAAATAATACATATTAAACGGGTCATGTAAATACATTAATCACAATCCGATTTAAATGACTACACACCCGACCAAGCGGAACTTTTATAGTACCGTATCCCAAGCCCGTATAGGGAAAATAAGTTAAGAGTATTTACCTGAGCAAAGTATAAATCAAATACAGCAAGTGCGTGTAGCTTTTACTGGGCTCCTAATCTGGAATGAAGGTTTTAATAACCTATTAGAATCCTAACGGGTCTTTAAGTAAGCCTAGACTTAGACCGGTTAGTTTTCAAAAAGAAGATACGGTTCAAATGCATGATAAAGCGAAGACCGGTTTAGAATGTGGTTTTGACCCGACAAGCTTGTATGCTTGTTTAATATGGGTAACTTAAACACATTCTAGATTTTGAGACAAAAATGATAAGGTTTGACCCGTTTCGGCTAATTTATGCAAACTAGTTACATAAGCTGATCCGAACGCGAAAATGCATAACGGGTAACCGTAAGAGTCATATACAAGTTTCCTAAGTTAATATGCCTTAAATATGTTGTGACATCAGTAAGATATCTTCTATTATGCCCAAAACGAATTTAAACGCAAACTATGCGCCATAGGGGCATTTTGGTCATTTTAAAGGTTATACAGAGTTTAAATATTAACCTGAGTTACAGGTCTGATATAATTAGTAAAATACTTAATTTACTAAGTTGTAACAGTAGGGTATTGCATAAATGTGAAATTTATCAATTATAACCAAACTATGCACCGTAGGGGCATTTTGGTAATTTCACATAAGCTTAAAAGGTCAAAACCGGAAATCTGAGTTTAAAACTTTTGCTTACTGTTAGAATATAAATACTTACTAAAAATATTAGTAGGTATCAAGTCTTATATTTATAAAATGGTTTTAATGCATACTATGTGTTAAAAACGCTTAAAAATGCGATTTTGAGTCATTTCCGGGTTTTCATAGGAAAGCTGATATTTTTATTATTCCAGAAGGCTCAAAATATTTTATTTATCATATTAGATCAGCAGAAAAAGGTTTGGCATCAAAAGGATTTATAAAACTCATTTTATAAGCCAAAAGGGCAAAACCGACAATAATCGAATCAAGCTTAGAACTCTATGTTATGCTCAGCCAAAAAATAAATAAAAATATTCAAAAATCCCAAAACATTATATTTCATCAGTGGGTAAAAAGTTTGATATCACAAATTGGGTTTAGATAGGCTATACGCTAATTACGCGGTTTAATTAATAAAAAGCTTCTCATTTACGCTAACGAGCATAACTCCTATTCTAGACCTCAAACTGATGTCAAATTTTAGGGACAAGTCTATAAATCAGTAGTGAAGGTTTCTATCCTTTCACTTTTTCAAAAATCACATTTTATGGTGAAAAGGGCATAATAGTCAACATTTAAGCATTTAACGGAATCAAGCATATGAATTGGATAACTAATGAACCAAGTTGTATAATCTTAGAGGGTTATACTTATAGGTAACTTGGTCCTAATAAGACTCTAAGGCATTTCTACACTATGCTCAAACGGGTCAGAACTGAAAGTCAAAGTAAAAGTCCACTTATGCGACTTTCGGTTCCAATCCGAGCTTAAACCAAAAATTGTCGGGTTGAACATGTTTAGACATGTTCTGACATAAATTACCAAGTTATATTAATGACAAAACAGGTTGCATAGCTTCTACATTGCTAATTATGCATTTATTTGAAATTAAGCTTTATGTTGACTTTTTATAATCAAGTTTGACCCGACAATTGACCTAGTTAGAGTGGGAATCAGAGGGTGCCCTTTTAATGGTTTATTGCCCACCTAATTACCAACTCATAGATACTTTAAATTTGAAATTTGACTGGACAAATTAAGATTAATGACGAAGTCAAATCTTAATTACGACTGTTTGACTTTTTGGTTTATAAGCTAATTAAAAGAACTAAACAAGGATTAGAACTCTTACTTAAGGTCCTTGCTATCTTTTCTACACTTCTTAATCTTCTCCCAAGTCAGCTACCTCCAGAAATGAGTGCTTGAATTGTTGCAAGTGAATGTGCACTTGAACAAATGAACTCATGGCCCTTATATAGGTTTCTTAAAGCTCTAAGATCATTCCAACAAGGTCAAAGGATGTTATGGGATCATTACAGGTGTCCCTAGGCCATAATAAACCATCAAACAAGCCCATAGAATCGAAAACAAGTGTTTGAAGTCGGTTACACAGCTTTAACAGGCAGCTGTCCACATTTTCTGATGCTGGCAGTCCCAGGCCGCCCGCGTAAGGTCCTGGGCAAGCCTTACGCGGCCCGTGTGAAGGTGGGATCCGGTCTACAAGTTTGCAAATATTGCATTTTTGGCCCCTGGTCCTTCCAAACTTGATTTTTAACATGGTTTCTTGCACTTTTAACCCCCAAACTTGACTTTTAAGGACCCCAAGTCATAAACCAACTTTGCTAAGTCCCTGGTTATTCATACGATCACCGAAAAGTCTTAAATTTCAACGTTGACGCTTTTAACCCCTCATATACAAATATTGTCATAACTTTCTCATACTTTATCGAAACCTTGTGAAATTTTTATCACTTATTCTCATGAGTATAATTAACCATTACAAAGCTTCGGGTTTGCTAAAAGGTCATTCAGAGGTATACTTTAAACATGTTGACACTTTTAACCCCTGTAGTTTGTAATTCCTCACTTTCTTTCATAATTAGCTTCGTATGATCCATGATTTATTCGTTTAAGGGTATAAACATCATGTAGGGTTATCACAAGATATATTTATTCACTGTTGACACTTTGAATCCTTTTACACTCATAGATTCCTTGTTTGTCAACTTTAGTCCCTCTAAATCAATCCTTTACACGTTTTAAGTCCATGACATGTGTCGACATAATATTGGACATGAATTTTCGAGGTGTTACATCCTCACCCCCTTAAAAGAAATCTCGCCCTCGAGATTTACTGGAATAAATGAGGGTACTTTTCTTTCATTGTGGACTCTACTTCCCACGTGTACTCGGGACCTCTGCGGGCATCCCATTTAACCTTTACAATAGGCACATGCTTCCTTCAAAGCTTCTTAACCTGTCGATCCTCAATCGACAAAGGTTTTTCCACAAATTTGAAGCTCTCATCTATATGCACATCTGTATGTGGTATGACTAGTGATTCATCAGCTACGCATTTCTTCAGATTGCAGATGTGGAATACATTGTGAATACCACTGAGCTGTTTAGGTAAGTTTAACTTATAAGCCACTGTTCCTACACATTCGATGATCTCGAATGGTCCTATATACCTTGGGCTCAACTTACCTTTCTTACCAAATCGCATCACTCCCTTCCAGGGTGATACTTTAAGCAGAACCTTATCACCAACCTCAACTTTAGAGGTTTTCGCCTTTTATCAGCATAACTTTTCTACCTATCCCTAGCAGCTTTCAGGCGGTCACGAATCTGGACAATCTTGTCCGTCGTTTCAAAGACTATGTCAGATCGTGATAATTGAGCTTCCCCTACTTTCGCCCAACAAATAAGCGTTATGCATTTCCTACCATATAATGCCTCAAAAGGCGCAGCCTGAATGCTTGTATGGTAGCTATTATTATAGGAGAACTCGATCAATGGCAGGTGGTTATCCCAACTACCACCTAAGTCAATCACACATGCACGAAGCATGTCTTCCAAAGTTTGGATGGTATGCTCACTCTACCCATCTGTCTGAGGATGGTAAGCCGTACTGAAATTTAAGCGCGTGCCCAAAGACTGTTGGAAACTTTTCCAAAAATGTGAGGTGTATCTAGTATCCCTGTCAGAGATAATAGATATTGGTACGCCATTAAGCGATACAATCTTATCTACGTACAATTGGGCTAACATATCGGAGCTATAGGTCTCCTTAATGGGTAAGAAGTGTGCTGACTTAGTCAGTCTATCTACTATCACCCATATAGTATCATTTCCTTTCTTTTTCTTTGGCAACTTGGTGATGAAATCCATTGTCACCATTTCCCATTTCCAAGTAGGAATTTCAGGCTGTTGTAGCAATCCTGACGACTTTTGATGTTCAGTTTTAACTTGTGCGCACGTCAAACATTTGGCTACATAGGCAGCTATAGACTTCTTCAAGCCTATCCACCAATAGTTTGCCTTCAAATCCTGGTACATCTTATCAGCTCTAGGATCAACGGAATATTTAGAACTATGGGCTTCCTGGAGGATAACATCCCGAAGTCCTCCATAAACTGGAACCCATATTCGTCCATTTAACCTCGGGATTCCGTCCTTGCCATAGGATAACTGTTCTTCAGTTACTCCTAGCTTTTCATCAGGGTAGTTAGCTTCCAAGACAGCTTCCTTCTGCGCAGCTAACAACCTTTCATTCAAACTATTCTTTATCTCAATGCTCTTGGCATTGATTCTTATAGGCTCCACTCTTTCCTTTCTACTTAAGGCATCGGCAACCACATTCGCCTTGCCAGGATGGTATCTTATCTCACAATCATAATCATTCAAAGTTTCCATCCAGCATCGCTGCCTCATGTTCAAGTCCTTCTGATTGAACAGATGTTGAAGACTTTTGTGATCAGAATAGATCACACACTTAGTTCCATACAAGTAATGCCTCCATAGTTTTAGTGCGAATACAACAGCACCCAACTCCAAATCATGGGTGGTGTAATTCTTCTCGTGCACCTTTAACTGACGTGAAGCATAGGCAATAACTTTGCCTTTCTGTATAAGCACACAACCCATACCGGTGTGTGATGCATCACAATATACCACAAATTCATCAATTCCATCAGGCAACGTCAATACTGGAGCGTTGCTCAACTTTTGCTTCAGAATATCAAAAGATTCTTGCTGCTTAGGCCCCCAATCAAACTTGCTATTCTTGCGGGTGAGTAAAGTCAGGGGTGCTACAATTCTCGAGAAGTTTTCAATAAATCGCCTGTAGTATCTTACCAGTCCTAGAAAACTGCGAATCTCCGTAGGCGTCTTTGGCTCTTGCCAGTTCATAATAGCTTCAATTTTAGCGGGATCCACTTGGATACCACGCTCACTAACAACATGTCCAAGAAACTGGACTTCACGAAGCCAAAATTCACACTTTGAAAATTTGGCATAGAGCTCTTCCTGTTGAAGTAAATGAGGATGTCATCGATGAAGACGATGACAAATTTATCCAAGTAAGGCCTGCAGACGCGATTCATGAGATCCATGAATGCGGCAGGTGCATTAGTGAGCCCAAAAGGCATCACTAGAAACTCGTAATGACCATAACGAGTCCTAAATGCAGTTTTATGTACGTCTTCATATTTAACCTTCAATTGATGATAGCCTGACCTTAAATCGATCTTAGAAAAGTAGCTTGCTCCTTGTAATTGATCGAACAGATCGTCGATCCTGGGCAAAGGATACCTATTCTTGATAGTGACCTTATTAAGCTCACGGTAATCGATACATAAACGCATCGATCCATCCTTCTTCTTGACAAACAAGATTGGCGCTCCCCATGGAGACGAACTAGGTCTAATGAATCTTTTAGCAAGCAATTCATCTAGCTGCGTCCATAATTCCTTCATCTCTGTTGGTGCCAACCTATAAGGCGCTCTCGCAACAGGTGCTGCTCTGAGGATGATGTCAATTCTGAATTCTACTTGCCTATCTGGTGGTAAACCAGGTAGTTCTTCAGGGAAAACTTCAGGGTATTCAGAAATGATGGGAATATCTTCAACCTTAGGCTTCTGCTCATCAGTAGTTACCTGTGCCATATAAATGACACAACCCTTCTTCAAACATCTAGATGCCTTGAGCATAGACACTTGCTCAGGCAGTCCATATTGGGTATCTCCCTGAATGGTAAGTGACTCACCAGACGGAGTCTTAATCACCACTTGCTTCTTATTGTAGACGATCTGGGCTTGGTTATGAGATAACCGATCCATGCCTATAACTATATCAAAACCGGCTAACTTCAAAGGAAGTAGGGATAACGGAAAAGAGTGGTTCCTAATGGATATAACACATCCATCTAACATGGTTGATGCGGTTTCTAAGGTACCATCAGCTAGTTCCACCTCATACTTCACACTTAACGTTTTAACAGGCAATTTCAGCAACTTACAAAACTTATTATCTACGAATGACTTATCAGCTCCTGAATCAAAAAGTACTCTTGCATAGACATCATTTATGAGGAAGGTACCTGTTATCACATTGTCGTCCTGAACGGCTTCCTTTGCATCCATCCGGAAGACCCTTGCATTGGTCTTCTTGGCTTCCTCAGGCTTTTTAGCGTATTTAGGGCAGTTGGTCTTAATGTGCCCTTTTTCATTGCAATTGTAGCATGTGGCATCTTTAATCTTCTTGCAATCAATAGTCTTATGCTCTTTAGACTTGAATAACCCACATGCAGGTGGTCCTGATTGAGACTTAGTCTCAAGCCTGCATTTTCCAAAGTGGCGTTTTTGGCAAGTCGTGCACTTTGGCTTCTCCTCTGTTCGCTGACTGTTCTTTCCAGACCCAAACTTCTTGGAATCAGTGTTTCCCTTGTGCTTCTTCTCCGACCCTCGTGAGTTATCATCCTCACGCTTCCTCTTACCTTCTTCAGAATTCTTTAGCGATCTCAACCTGACCGCATCTAAGGTAAGAGACAGAGATAGATCAGCTGCTGATCTAAAAGTAGCAGGTCTTGAAGCCTTAACACTGGCATTGATTTCTGGGGCTAAACCCCCAATGAAGCGAGCAATCCTTTTGGGTTCTGGTGTCACAAGGTAAGGAACCAATCTTGACATCGTGTTGAAGCTTGTAAGATAAGCTTGGCAATCTAGGTTTTTCATAACCAATGATAAGAAATCAGACTCAATCCTTTCAACCTCATGTTGAGGGCAGTAGTTCTCTTTAATGAGAGCAACGAACTGGTCCCATGATAGATTATAAAGTGGGATCTTCCCAGCAGCTTGAATAAGAGACTTCCACCAAGCTAATGCCTCTCCCTTGAATGATTGGGATACATACTTCACTATATCCCTTTCAGCACAACCGCTGATATCAACAACAGTGTCCATTTCATCTAACCAAGTCATACAATCAATTGCCCCTTTCTCCCCAGTGAAATCCCGGGGTTTGCAGGAAACAAAGTACTTATAGGTACATGACTTGGTACGCGGTTCATCATCGAACACTATCCTCTTGGATGGAACACTGTGTTGGTTTGAGGAATGTTGAACATCCTCTTTCTTAGATTTAGGTTGGGTAGAGGGTGGCTTGCTGTGAGCTTCAGAATGAGTTTTAGGGACAGATTTAGAGTGGGGTACAGATGAGGTTCTACTATGTGTCCCACTTGATTCATTATACTGTCGCTCCATAGCTTTTGCAACAGCATTATCTACCAATGCTTGCAGTTCTGCTCCGGTCACATGTATCTTATGGGCTGTTTGGTAGTCTCTGAATGGTCATTAAGAGGCTACCTCTTAATGGAATCATTAAGAATTTTACCAATGAGAACGTAGAAGAATGTGACATGTGATGATTTACCATTCAGAGGTTACCTCTTAACCATTCAGACTTGAGGTTACCTCTTATTCATTCAGAGGTTTTAAACTATTAAGAGGTAGCATCTGAATGGTCATTAAGAGGCTACCAAACAGCTCCTTAGTATTTTCATGATTTTCTACCGGATGACTATTTACTTCCTCCGACCTAGCCATGTAGCTTTAATTGCTATGTAAAGAAATAAGGACAAGGTTTATATAGAAGCTTATTCAGCATTTGATGATTTATTAAACATGGTTTTAAGAACCATTTTAGTTAATTTCTTAAGTATATAATTATTCGGAATCTTTATCACAACCCTAAATTATAAGTTAATAATAGCACAAAAGGCCTAGTCACGAAGACAAGTTTAGTTTATAAGCCCAAATTTTATGGAATCAAGGCATTAAGGTTTGAATCAAAGTTCATTACCTTTTCTTGACAGGGAGTTGTAGGCTACCACTGTCTTTAGTCCCAGTGAAATCAAGGCATTAAGGTTTGAATCAAAGTTCATTACCTTAAGGTTTGAATCCTTAAGGGATGATTATTTTAATAAGGAAAGATTGGAATAACCCAATTTAAGGATGACTTATGCGATTTTATCGAATCACATTTTGCCAAGAGTGTTAACATGTTTCAGATGTTAACAAGGATTTGAATCTTTTGAATAGGTTTTACCATCTTGGCCATGTCTGCAACGACATTTAGGCTAGGTTTTACCTTTAAGATCCTTTTTAATATTTAACGCAGAACAATCCTAGATTGAGATGTTAACAAGGATCTAAATCTAATTGTGGAACTACCATCTTGGCCCTGTCTTAAGGTGACATATGGCTAGGTCTTGTACTTTTTAGATTTTGCCATTTTATTATAATGGTAGATCTTATAATAAGAATGTTATTTTAAATCTAACCGTTCCACTAAAATTTAAACAAGTACATGGTTGCCCTGAACGGGACTTCTATCTGAAATGACTTGCCCATGCAGGGGCTTATCAGAAAATAACAAGAAAATAAATAAAGGACAAAATAAAATGAATTAGGATTTGTCCTATGTTCTTTGTCTAGACTCGAGAATCTAGGAATGTGCAATTGTGTAACTGAGATTAAACATAAAAGGCTAGTGTTTAATTCACTCAGTGTTGGCTCTGATACCAACCTGTCACACCCCAATATTTCCATGTATTACCGGTGGGCCCGGTGGGGAGTATCGTGACGTAGTTGATATCATCATAGTCAAACAACACAAATTATAAATGCACAGCGGAAGCAAAAGATAGATTTATTTCAACTAAATAAATTGTAATATTAAGTATCACAAATTAGTTGAAACAGATCCACAGGCGGATCGAATAAAAAGGAAAACTGTTCAACAGACTTTGACATCTAGAGCTTGCGAGACTTGATTATTGATGCCTGGAGTAGCCAGCCTATTACGTATAGTACCTGCACTTAGCCTTTTTGGAAAATACGTCAGTTTACACTGGTAAATACAACTTAACTGACTCATTTTGAGAAGAGTTTGAAAATTGATTTGAATGCACTTCGGCAAAAATATCTTTTATAACTTGGGACAAATATTCAAAAATAATCTTGTATACAGTTTTACTTATTTGTCGTCCATCAGGGCCGGTTTGTAGGGCCGGTCTAGATTAACTGACACGCCACAGGTGTAATACCCACAAGGTTGGTTCCTTTAAGTGGGCTACCAGTTTTTACACATGCAACTGTCAGGTGTACGCCTACACCCCGTGCTTAGGTCGTGGCCATTTCTTTGAATGATGCCAAGGATATCCGAAACATGGTCATTAAACCCCCAACGGCCATACACCAAATAATACATATTAAACGGGTCATGTATATACATTAATCACAATCTGATTTAAATGACTACACACCCGAGCAAGCGGTACTTTTATAGTACCGTATCCCAAGCCTGTATAGGGAAAATAAGCTAAGAGTATTTACCTGACCAAAGTATAAATCAAATACAGCAAGTGCACGTAGCTTTTACTGGGCTCCTAATCTGGAACGAAGATTTTTAATAACCTATTAGAATCCTAACGGGTCTTCAAGTAAGCCAAGACTTAGACCGGTTAGTTTTCAAAAAGAAGATACGGTTCAAACGCATGACAAAGCGAAGACCGGTTTAGAATGTGGTTTTGACCCGACAAGCTTGTATGCTTGTTTAATATGGGTAACTTAAACACATTCTAGATTTTGAGACAAAAATGATAAGGTTTGACCCGTTTCGGCTAATTTATGCAAACTAGTTACATAAGCCGATCTGAACACGAAAATGCATAACGGGTAACCGTAAGAGTCAAATACAAGTTTTCTAAGTTAATATGCCTTAAATATGTTGTGACATCAGTAAGATATCTTCTATTATGCCCAAAACGAATTTAAACTCAAACTATGCCTCGTAGGGGCATTTTGGTCATTTTAAAGGTTATAAAAGAGTTTAAATATTAACCTGAGTTACAGGTCTGATATAATTAGTAAAAATACTTGATTTACTAAGTTTTAATAGTAGGGTATTGCATATATGTGAAATTTATCAATTATAACCAAACTATGCACCGTAGGGCATTTTGGTAATTTCACATAAGCTTAAAAGGTCAAAAACGGAAATCTGAGTTTAAAACTTTTGCTTACTGTTAGAATATAAATATTTACTAAAAATAACAGTAAGTATCAAGTCTTATATTTATAAAATGGTTTTAATACATACTATGTGTTAAAAACGCTTAAAAAGGCGATTTGGAGTCATTTCCGGGTTTTCATAGGAAAGCTGATTTTTTTATTATTCCAGAAGGCTCAAAATATTTTATTCATAATATTATATTAGTAGAAAAAGGTTTGGTATCAAAAGGATTTATAAAACTCATTTTATAAGCCAAAAGGGCAAAACCGGCAATAACCGAATCAAGCTTAGAACTCTATGTTATGCTCAGCCTAAAAATAAATAAAAATCTTCAAAAATCCCAAAATATTATATTTCATTAGTGGGTAAAAAGTTTGATATCAAAACTTGGGTTTAGATAGGCTATACGCTAATTACGCGGTTTAATTAATAAAAAGCTTCTCATCTACGCTAACGAGCATAACTCCTATTCTAGACCTCAAACTGATGTCAATTTTTAGGGACAAGTTTATAAATCAGTAGTGAAGGTTTCTATCCTTTCACTTTTTCAAAAATCACACTTTAAGGTGAAAAGGGCATAATTGTCAACATTTAAGCATTTAACGGAATCATGCATATGAATCGGATAACTAATGAACCAAGTTGTATAATCTCAGAGGGTTATACATATAGGTAACTTGGTCCTAATAAGGCTCTAAGGCATTTCTACACTATGCTCAAACGGGTCAGAACTGAAAGTCAAAGTAAAAGTCCACTTATGCGACTTTTGATTCCAATCCGAGCTTAAACCGAAAATTGTCGAGTTGAACATGTTTAGACATGTTCTTACATTAATTACCAAGTTATATTAATGACAAAATAGGTTACATAGCTTCTACATTGCTTATTATGCATTTATTTGAAATTAAGCTTTCTTTTGAATTTTTATAATCAAGTTTGACCCGATAATTGACCTAGTTAGAGTGGGAATCAGAGGGTGCCCTTTTAAGGGTTTATTGCCCACATAATTACCAACTCATAGATACTTTAAATTTGAAAATTGTCTGGACAAATTAAGATTAATGACGAAGTCAAATCTTAATTACGACGGTTTGACTTTTTGGTTTATAAGCTAATTAAAAGAACTAAACAAGGATTAGAACTCTTACTTAAGGTCCTTGCTATCTTTTCTACACTTCTTAATCTTCTCCCAAGTCAGCTACCTCCAGAAATGAGTGCTTGAATTGTTGCAAGTGAATGAGCACTTGAACAAATGAACTCATGGCCCTTATATAGGTTTCTTAAAGCTCCAAGATCATTCCAACAAGGTCTAAGGATGTTATGGGATCATTAAAGGTGTCCCTAGGCCATAATAAACCATCAAACAAGCCCATAGAATCAAAAACAAGTGTTTAAAGTCGGTTACACAGCTTTAACAGGCAGCTGTCCACATTTTCTGATGCTGGCAGTCCCAGGCGGCCCGCGTAAGGTCCTGGGCAAGCCTTACGCGCCCCGTGTTAAGGTGGGCTCCGGTCAACAAGTTTGCAAATATTGCATTTTTGGCCCTTGGTCCTTCCAAACTTGATTTTTAACATGGTTTCTTGCACTCTTAACCCCCAAACTTGACTTTTAAGGACCCCAAGTCATAAACCAACTTTGCTAACTCCCCGGTTATTCATACGATCACCAAAAAGTCTTAAATTTCAACGTTGACGCTTTTAACCACCCGTATACGAATATTGTCATAACTTTCTCATACTTTATTGAAACCTTGTGAAATTTTTATCACTTATTCTCGTGAGTATAATTAACCATTAAAAAGCTTCGGGTTTGCTAAAAGGTCACTCAGAGGTATACTTTAAACATGTTGACACTTTTAACCCCTGTAGTTTGTAATTCCTCACTTTCTTTCACAATTAACTTCGTATGATCCATGATTTATTCGTTTAAGGGTATAAACATCATGTAGGGTTATTGCAAGATATATTTATTCATTGTTGACACTTTGAATCCTTTTACACACATAGATTCCTTGTTTGTCAACTTTAGTCCCTCTAAATCAATCCTTTACACGTTTTAAGTCCATGACACGTGTCGACATAATATTGGACATGAATTTTTGAGGTGTTATAATATCTTTGGATTGTAAAGATAAAGCTCATGTAAATACTCTTAACCTATTTTCCCTATAGGGGCTTGGGATATAGTGAAATTATTTACCGCTTGGTCGGGTATGGGATCAATAACCAATGTGTCCAAAATCCAAATAACTCGTTTTAATCTGTTATGCTTGATAACTTAAACATTGGGGGTTAATGCGACCGTATCCTGGATATCCACAGCTCGCCTAATTGCAAGTGGCCACGACCTACGCACGGGGTGTAGGCATACACCTGACAGATGCTAATGCTATGATAAAATATTTTTCTTACCCAATATGGGGATTAAAGTGGTGTGTCGGTTAATCATATATCAAAATTTAGTTTCATGCCCCACATGTATTGACAAGCATGTAATACTAGTAGCAAGAGATATAGTTTGTCACAAGTTATTATGAAAATTGATATACCAAATGGTATATAAAATGATTTTTTAAAATATTTTCAAAACGTGTTGGATAACTATATTTACCAGTGAAAACTGACGTATTTTCAAAAGACTAAACGCAGGTTAGCAAGTACGGAAATATGCTGGAAGCTACTCGGTAATTGCATATTGGAATTTGCGACTCCAAGCAAAAAACCTAGTAGTCTTTACGTAATCATTTTATTTCGACCCGCCTGTGGATCTTTAATACACTCTCGTTTGTATATTATTTTGAACTTTCAAGCATTTGTACTCTGTAATAATTAGTTTTACTCCCAAGACTTCCGCATTGTTAAATGTGGATATCTATATCAATCGTCACGCATAAACCCCAAGTTCGGGCCCACTGGGAAATCAGGGTGTGACATATTCTAGCTTCCTGCTTTGTCATTTCTTTTTCAGCAAAACGTTACATTTCTTCGTTCGTGATCTTGAACTCAAACCGATTGCTTTCATCTTCCATTTCTTCTTTTTTTCTACTTTCCTCTTCCGCATTCTCTTTTCTCATGCATTCTCCAGCTTCATTAATTTTATCCATTTCCAGCTTCTCGCTTAGAGCTTCCGCCACCACATTTAATTCTTCCACATTCGCCTCTTCGAAAATATCTTCATACACTTATTCAACGATTTCAGCAATGAATGCTTGTGAGACAATAGTAGTAGCTGTATCTTCCATTACAATACCACAATCGTGTGGCTCACAAATGGCTTGAAGGGGTTGAACAACCAATGCATTGTGTGAGTAGGAGTAAGATTATCAGCAGAGGTTGCTGTAGAAGTGGCAGGAGTTGTATTGGATGGGGCTGGACTGTTGTTGTTGGATCTTGATGAGCTTCCTTGACCAATGTTGCACTCTCTATTTTGTCTATCTCTCTTTGGTTTGTGACATTCTCTAGCATAATGGCCATAGATACCACAGTTGTAGCACTTAACCTTGGTCCTATCGATTGATGTATGTAAAATGCAACATATAAATTACATCAAATAAGGCATAAAACTAATCCTTTTTAAGTACTAATGTTGGAAAAAGTGTGTTTTTGTCTTCCTTTTGTATTTTCAGGATTAAATGAGCTCAAATTAACAAAAGAAGCAAAAAGACAGCTAAATCTAACATAAATACAAGAAAAGGAACAAAAGTGGACTGCCCGACCCTTCGACAGCATCCTCCCAAGCAAAACATGGAAGACAGAAGGCTGAGCACGCCCCGTGCTCAGCGAGCACGGGGCCGTGCCCATGAAGCAGCAGAAAAGACAAACCTGTAGAAGCTTCTATTGCTCACCACGGGGCTGTGCCCAGTGAACACGGGGGCATGCCCAAAGTACTGCAGGCGCATTAATTGTAATTGCTAATTACAATTAATGAAGAGAGATAGTGTCAGACAGGCACGGGGCCGTGCCTAGCGGACACGGGGCCGTGCCCAGGCCTCTGTTCAGCCTATAAATAGGAGTGCTTGGATTCATTGCAACTCATCCCTTGGCATACCACCTCTCTCACACTTCATCCACCACCCATCACCATCACAACACCATCATCCATTCTCCATCATAGAGTGTGTGAGTCGTCTCGGGATCCAAGATTGATCGTAAGAGTTCTTGACAATCAAGGCTATGTTTGCCTAAGTCTCTTACATCACTTGGTGAAGACAAGTGTTTAGTATAATACTTTTTATTTTTAATCTTTTGCACTTCTTAATTGGTTTTGTATTAATGACTTTAATAACTAGTTGCTTATGTTGAAGGTGATTCTTCCTTATTGTTTGTCCGTGGTGTCTTGACATTATTTTACTGTCTATATAAAATAAAAGATTTTCACCATTCATATCTCCACGGTCTATATGGAGGTATGTTGGCTACCTGGTCGGGGGTTAAGGGAACGGTTTGGTAAGGGTCTTGCCCTTGTTCAGCGTTTAGAGGTCCTGCAAGGGACCTGGGTCAAATTTAGTAGGACCTCCTTCAATACCCAAAGGTATTGGATGGCGGGGGTCCAAACCCTTTGATCCCCTCATAAGTTAATTACTATTAATACTATAACCCGGCTATTTAGGACTGTATCACTGCTGACTCAGACTACTTAGTCGAGGGTAACGTCACCTCCAAAAGAGGGGCCTACCATAATTTGCATTAATAACTTAATTAATTATCTTTCAATAATCCGACCCTTTAGGATTGTATCTTTGCTGACTCAAACTACTGGGTTGGGGGTAATGTCGCCTTCAAAAGAGGAGCCTACTACAATAACTAAGATAATCTCTTAAACAAGTGCAAAAGTGCGAAAATAATCAAAGGTTATACTAACACACGAGTCGGATCCAAGTGATTCATCTTGACTATCTATTTTTATTTTTATTTTATTTTTCAGCATTTAGTTAGTTTTATTTTCTTAGTTTAAAAATCTTTTTCTAACATTTTGATTTGATTAGACGTTGAGGATAAACCGGTACTAAAAGCTCTTGTGTCCTTGGATGACCTCAGCATCTTACCAACACTATACTACGTCCACGATGGGTGCACTTGCCCATATGTGTGTTTAGTGTTAATAAATATTGTTTTTTATAAATTTAAAACTTGGCTAAAAAGTGTAAAAAGGGCTTAAAATACATACCTAAAAATATAACACACTTCACGCACATCAAGTTTTTGGCGCCGCTGCCGGGGACACAAGGATTTTAAGAAAGTTAGGAATCAACGGCCTAATCAATTTTTTTTATTTTATTTTCTTTTAATTTTTTAGGATTTTCTTAGTTTTTCAGCTTCTGTAGAGCTCAGCACGGGCCGTGCCTGGTTGGACACGGGCCGTGCCCAGCATTGTTACTGACAGTTTTTAGTTTTCCAAGTTACAGAAGGCTGACCACGGGGCCGTGTCGGTGCAACACGGGGCCGTGTCCAAACTCTCCAGTAACTGGGATCTGGAAAACAATAACTGTAACTCCGACCACGGGCCGTGTTCACTGAGCACGGGGACGTGGTGAACCTTCTGACCAACAGTCTTTTTTGTTTTTGTTGCAGGACTTGGAACCAGACGCCACCTCTACGTAGTGTATGAGCTCCAGTTCTAATAAAGACATAAAAGAACCTCTAGAAGAACCCGAACGCTTTCTTAGAAAAAGACTAAAAGCTAAAAGCCAAGAGAAGGTTTCGGGGAACCCACTTCCAATGGCGGACCAACGTACCCTCATGGATTATCTACAACCCACCGTAGGTAATCTCGGCGCCGCTATCAATGCACCGAATGTTGAAGCCAATAACTTCGAACTTCGGCTGCATTTGATACAGATGCTTCAAAACTCTGCAACCTTCCATGGGCTTGCGGACGAGGATCCCCATCTACATATTACTAATTTCTTAGAAATATGTGATACCTTTCGGATCAATGGAGCATCAAATGATGCCATCCGCCTCCGAATGTTTCATTTTTCACTAAAAGACCGAGCAAAAGCTTGGCTTAACGCCCTCCCAGCTGGATCGGTAAACACCTGGGATGAACTAGTCTAAAAATTTCTATATAAGTATTTCCCTCCCGCTAAAACAGCTAAATTAATGACTGAAATTAATACATATTCACAAGAGGACGGGGAATCCTTATATGAAACTTGGGAAAGGTTCAAGGAGCTATTGCGAAAGTGTCCACATCACGGCCTTGTGATATAGCAACAAGTATCCACTTTCTATAATGGGTTGTTACCACACACAAGGCAAACACTTGACTCTAGCTCTGGGGGACTTTTAGGTAATCGCCGCTCGCATGAAATATATAATCAAATTGAGGAAATTGCTCAAACCAATTTTCAGTGGCACACTCCCTGAGGCAATAAATCCATTGCCCTGGGCGCCCATAAGGTTGATGAAAGCACTTCTTTACAAGCCCAAATCGAGGCCCTTTCTTCAAAAATAAAAAGGTTGGAAATGACAAAAACGGTCTCGGTCATTGCTTGTGAAGGGTGTGGTGGGCCACATGAAAATTGGAGTTGTATGAAAGAAACAGACGATCAACAAGAATCGGTAAACTACATTGATAATAGACCTAGGCCGTCGGGTCCTCCAACGGGCACCTACAACCAAGGATGGCGAAATCACCCTAACCTTGGTTGGAGAGAACCCGGCAATGGTAGTAACCAACAAAGCGTAAACCAACGAACAAACTTTCAACAACCAAGAAATGAGTCACAAAATTTCCCTCAACAACAAGGTGGACGAGAAAGGCTTGAAGATACTATATCTCGCCTCATCTCCGACACTGAAAAGAAAAACTCGGATAGGTTTCTACAATTAGAATCAAATTTTAGAAATCAACAAGCTAGTATTCAAAACATCGAAAAACAAATAAGTCAACTAGCACAAAATTTCTCCGAGAGACCACAAGGTGCGTTACCAAGCAATACCCAAACAAACCCAAAGGCGCAAGTTCATCTCATAACACTACGGAACCGCACCGTGGGTCCTACGGAAGGCCCACCGCCTACTGAGGAGACCGTAACACCGCCCTTACAAGAGAAGGGTTCCCCTCCCTCATCAGAGCCTACCAAGGCTCCTCGAGTTCCGTACCCCGGTAGGTTAATCCGTCAAAAGACCAATGAGCAATTCGCAAAATTCGAAAGTCTACTAAAACAATTGCATGTCAACATTCCTTTCATTGACGTCCTAACCCAAATGCCTAAATACTCTAAGTTCATGAGGGACTTCCTCACTCATAAAAGGAAAATTGAAACATTGCAATTAGTCAACTTAGGCGAAGAATGCTCTGCCCTCGTACTCAACAAACTCCCCCAAAAGAAAATCGATCCCGGAAGCTTCACAATTCCTTGCTCGATCGGGGACTCCCCCGTTCGTAATGCACTAGTCGACCTTGGGGCTAGCATTAACCTCATGCCCTCATCAATGTTCAAAAGACTCGGCCTAGGAAAAACGAGTCCTACAAAAATGGGCATACAACTTGCTGATCGATCCGTCAAATTCCCGCAAGGTGTCATTGAAAATCTCCTAGTCAAGGTCGACAATTTCGTCTACCCAGCCGACTTTGTCATACTTGATATGGAAGAAGACACCGAAGTCCCCCTCATACTAGGGAGACCATTTCTCGCCACCGCACAAGCAGTGGTAGACATGAATGACGGAACACTCACTTTGAAATATGGGGATGATGAAGTAAAGTTCGGGGTTGGGAAGAGAATAGAGGACGATGACCCGGTCAATTACATGAAGGTTATTGATTCGAGTTTGGATGATGCTCTCCGACGGTGCAACATGGGATGCAAAACATCCCTCTCAGAAAACATATAACCTTGCCTTGGGTCTAGCCAAGGACCCTTATAAATGTGGCGCACCACAGAGGCAATCCGCGGAACTATCCTTAGTTTAAGTTTAATCTTTTAGTTTTAATTTACAGGAATAAAACACACTCATGGTGGTCAAGGATGACAAGGGAAACGAGAAACATAACCCCATGCACAAAAACAGGGCATCCGACAACAATTTCTCCATTACAGTAAGTTCAGCGCGGGCCGTGCCCAGCCAACACGGCCCCGTGCTGAACATCCTGCAGACAAATGCCCAGTTCAGGTAACTGGACAAGGGCCGTGTTCACCGAACACGCCCCCATGTCCAGGCTTCTGTTTCTTTTCTTTAATTATTATTACTGGCACCTGAACACGGGGCCGTACCCGGTCACCACGGGGCCGCGTCCAGACTGCCAGTAACGTAAAAATTTTGCTTTTAACACCATTTTGCACATTCAATCAACCTAAAAATTTATTTTTGGGACACATTGAGGACAATGTGTAATTTAAGTGTGGGGGGATGCTAAAACCTTGAATTTTGCAAGTTCTAATAACAAGCCTTACACAAAACTCTATTGGAACCGCTAATCACCCCAAAATTTTTTCAAAAATTTTCATTTTTTTTTACTTTACTTGTTTAAGTTTAAGTTGGGAATTCTAAGACTAACAAGGTTATATTTTTATAAGTTTACAACTGATAGCTTCGTGATAAAAAGAACCAACATAAGAAAATTATGAAACAGCATGACAAGCTTAGTTAAAATTCGATTACATATACTTGATCACATAAAAACCCATTCCCACAAAAGTGAGTTTTGAGCCTTTACTGAGCATACAAATATACATCTTTACGCTAAATGCTCATTTTTCGTTTCTTGTGTGAATAGCCGCTTGGTTCTTACGACTCTAGAACTTGCCAGTACAATTCATTCCCGGTCCTTACCAACTTAAACCCAAGTAAGTAAATGATGGAGGCATTAGGACTAACCCTTTTTCTTTCAACGCCATTATTTTTATTTTTCTTTTCACCTACCTAAAAATTCCCCCTAGTTAGCCCCTTTGAGCCTAAACCTTTTCATTTCTTAACCCAAAACCCTTTTTACCCACCAAAAAAAAACCCTTTTTATTTTAACCTTTTAGTAACAAGCTCGGTCTTCGTGTGACAAATATATATATATATATATATATATATATATATATATATATATATATATAATGTAAGTATCTATGAAAAACCCATTTAATGTAGAAAACTTGGCAAACCTGAATTGTGTGGTCAAGATTGATCCACATCATATCTTTAAACACATGTTAAAAGGGAAAATTAGTCATTTGTTCAAGCCATCATTTCACCCTCTTCCCCATCCCATCAAGTCATTTATTACCCATCATCTCATCACTTTTTTAAAGCAAACAATATATACAGAACTTGCATCTCTTTCTTCCTTCTTTATCCCCCATTCCTTTCTTCTTTAAAAACCCTAATTCCTTTGCTTTCTCCCATCTTTCATGGCTGATTTTCAGGCATCAATCCATCACCTTTTTAGTCAAAACCCAACCCCACATTTTAAACCCCCATTTTCTTTCTACCTCAACTGTTTCTCTCTCAACATTCAAAACCCCAAAACCCACCGGAGAAGAAGAAGAAAGCACTGCAGATCCAAACATTGCCGACGATCATTTGAGCACAAAATTACACGGCGATCATTGGAGAAACAAGAAAAAACAACGGTGCTTTTCGTTTGGAGGAAAACCCTAGATATGAGAGCCACATTTTCGGATGTTATCATCCGGTAAATGTCACCGGAAATGGAAGAAATCAAGAAGCAAGTGCAGAACCAAGTAAGTTTCCTCCGTTTTTCCGATAAATGTCGCCGGAAATGTAGTTATTACGGTTTTTTTTCCGATGATTGACGGAACAGACAACCATCTGTCTCATCGCTCGTCGATTGGTAGGTGTTTAGCTTCGAATGTCTCGTGTTTTTGCGACTTTTAATCTAATACAAAATTGTTAGTTGGTTTGAATGAGAGTAGAAATATGTGTCTTCTTGTTCATAACTGATGTTGTGATTTTTTATAAGATTTCAAGTAGGATCCCATGACAACTGTTATGTGCTTAATTGGTTTATTAGAGAGTTGGTTTTATAAAAGTTAGGATTGAGATGTTCACTTGGCTGAGATAATGTTGAATTCGAGTTTTGTTATATGCTAAGGATGTTGACTTAATATTCTAGGGGACGAAGGTTGTTTGATGAACTGTTGGTTTGTTTGCTTTTTTGTTTGAAAACATGTTGAGAATAATGGCCATAAACTGTGTAGGAGACTGTGCAATTTCAACTCAGAAAAACATATTAGGTAACATGTGTTAAACCTGTCTTATTTTTATCAAATTAGGTAACATGTATTAAACCTGCATTATTTTTATCAAAAACATATTAGGTAAACTTGTCTTTATTAGGGTAACATGTGTTAAACCTGTCTTATTAGGTAAACATATTAGAGTAACATGTGTTAAACCTGTCTTATTTTAATCGAATTATAACATATAGGAGATTAATACTGATGTACTTGTTTTGTTCATAGGTGAATGGTTGTTTTGTGTTCAAAATGAAGATGGCTATCAAGAAGCAAAGCATAGCTAGATTTTAACTTATAATAGTTTTTGGATCATTTTTATATATTTAAGTTCACATAAAACACTTTTGCCACTTTTGTTACCTTATGTATTACATTACAACTTCCAGGAACCAACTGAAGATGTTACATATGTTAACATAAGTAGATTCTCTTAAAATCTGAAGAACTATTACATCTCGTAAAGAGGAGTATTGTTGAACGTAATATAACATTACATGTACCACATAACATCATTAAAAGTAAACCATAAAATGTTGTTGTAAACCATTCAATGAAACACGTAAACTATAATGCCAGAAAAGGGTAATATAACATTAAATGTTACCCATAACATCATTAAAAGGTAATATATAAAAATGATACAAAATGTATAAACTTCATAATTTATTCGGAATATCTCGTTTATTTTACAAATAAAAAGTCGTGTTTTTTGTGGGATAATTAGCTACATATGTAGTAACAACGTTACACAAGTTACTTATAGTTACCCCAACCCTTTTTTTAGACACAAAGGGGGGTTGCACATATGTAATACATGGTTGTAACATGTGTTACACTAGAGAGGTAACACATGTATAGCCACGTTACACATGTTACATAGGAGATTAATAAGTTTTAACTATAGAAGATTAATATTGATGTACTTGTTTTGTTCATAGGTGAAAAGATGTTTTGTGTTCAAGATGAAGATGGTTATCAAGAAGCGAAGCCAGCCGAAGCATTACAACACATCATCAGGTTTTCGTGGTGACGATGGTGTGTTTTTTGGTTGGCTGCTATGTGTTGTAAAGATGGATGTTGTTGTGATGACCATTTTTAGAATCATTACAACTATTGATATAAAATTCATTTTTATTTTCATTGTTAGTATGAATACGGATGTTGTTGGGAATGCAATTTTTTTGATGCAACAACTATATGTAACATGTGTAATAGTGACGTTGTAACACATGTAAAACCTATATGTAACATGTGTAAGATGGTTATACACGTGTTACATATGTTACCCCATAGTGTAACATATGTTATAAACATGTGTTACATATGTCAGCCCGTTTGCTGTCAATTTAAACTTAGTAAAATTACATATGTAACAACATTACATCATCCAAAATGTCATATAAGTAACAAACAAGTAATATTAGTAAAATTACATATGTAACATATGTTTACATACATGGAGTTACATGTCTTACATAAGTGGTAACATATGTATACTCATAATATACACATTACACCCTTATGTTAGAGACTCTGGCCTACAACCTGAGTATACACGTGTTAATGTGTTTTTTAACCTCATGGTGTTATATTAGGAAGCTACACGTAACACAAGTTACATTTGAAGTGTTTGCACCCTTATAAATTTTCCTTTTCCATCTGTTTATGTGTTATATTAGAAAGTTAAATGTAACACAAGTTACATTTGAAACTCGTAACACAAGTTACATTATTAAACGGTGGGATTATGGCACAAGTTACATATCCTGATCTTCTTACACCTTCATGTTTTTTTACTCCATAAATGATGTAATATTGTTGGATTGTACGCCACTTTATACTCCTAATACATGCAACACTGCTTGGAACATTTGTTACATGGTTATATATTGGGATCTTTGTTCCACCCTCATCTTACAAAGGTTTAAATATATCAAAACCCACTTCATATTGGTTTATCAAGACGGTTGTGTTAGTGGCTGTTGGTGGTGTTGCCGAATCCGGTTTTACTTACCGCCGACAAGGAAGAAGATGGTTGTGTTAGTGGTTGTTGGTTGTTGGAAGAAGTCGGTTGCTGGTACGAGACATTTCCATATCTATAAATTTGTCACCATAGCTTCAGATCTGAAAATCAGTCACCACGATGTGAAACCGGAAAAATGGTGTGAGAAGTGGCTGGACGCCCTACCTTATTTGTCTCTCTTTATACAATCCATGTCTCCCCTTTATTTTGTTATACCAGTCTCACATATCAACTAATTACATATGCAACAATTACTAGTATAACGACGAACAAAAAAAGTCTCGTCATAATTGAAACGAATTTATTTAATATGATATTTAAAATTAATTTGAATGAAAAATAAAGTTGTAGATAAAGTAAGAGAGAGAATGTTGGTGAGAGAAAAAAAGTAGAGAGAGAATGTTGGTGAGAGAAAAAAAGGTAGAGAGAGAATGCTGGTGAGAGAAAAAAAAGGTAGAGAGAGAATGTTGGTGAGAGAAAAAGGTAGAGAGAGAATGTTGGTGAGAGAAAAAGGTAGAGAGAGAATGTTGGTGAGAGAAAAGGTGGAGAGAGAATGTTGGTGAAATGAAAGGTGGAAAGAGAATGTGATTTAATATTATTTCTTATGTACTTTGTGTAATATGTCTTGACCAAAATACCCATCTAACCACTTAAATGGTATTAAATTTAAATCAAATTACTATCTAATAATTTCAACCATTGGATCATGTTGATCAATGGTTATCATAGAGTTTACTAGGTTTTCTTACTACAAATAAGTTTTCTATAGATCCTTTCCCTATATATATATATATATGATATATATTTTACAATGAAGTTAGAAATAAACAAACAAAGCTCCTCAAACAAAAGCTTGTTTGAATAAATACTTCATTGAAAATAAAAAGTCACAAAAACAAAATGTTTTACGAAAACCGACGCTTTTTACGACTTTCGCCCTTTTCTACTAACCACTAACCCAACCACCCACCTTTAGCCCAAGCCTAACCCTTCACCCAAAAAGTCCTCTTGATATTTACAAAGGTATAAATTTAAAAAGGAGGAGGATTGATTGCATGGCAAGCTTATGGTAGGAATAAGTTCCATGCCGCTCTCGAGTGATTCACTAAAAATACACCTTCGGCCGAATGTGAGTGATTTCTCCCGTGAGGTATGTGAACTTGTATATAAATGGAATTTTAGAAAGGTATGTTATGCCTTAATAAATATTTACCTTATGAAAAGTTTTTAATAAATCATGACGAATAGGATTGTAAATAAGTAAAAATAAAACCTAAACAATCTTGGAAAATCTCGACACTCTATGACAAGCCCAAAACCTTCTCTTCTACCCATTCCATTTCGGAGTGTAAGCCACATATTAAAGAGTTTTGCTTGAGGACAAGCAAAAATTCAAGTGTGGGGATATTTGATGTGTGTAAAATGCAACATATAAATTACATCAAATAAGGCATAAAACTAACCCTTTTTAAGTACTAATGTTGGAAAAAGTGTGTTTTTGTCTTCCTTTTGTATTTTCAGGATTAAATGAGCTCAAATTAACAAAAGAAGCAAAAAGACAGCTAAATCTAACATAAATACAAGAAAAGGAACAAAAGTGGACTGCCCGACCCCTCGACAGCATCCTCCCAAGCAAAACAAGGAAGACAGAAGGCTGAACACGCCCCATGCTCAGCGAGCACGGGGCCGTGCCCATGAAGCAGCAGAAAAGACAAACTTGTAGAAGCTTCTATTGCTCACCACGGGGCCGTGCCCAGTGAACACGGGGGCGTGCCCAAAGTACTGCAGGCGCATTAATTGTAATTGCGAATTACAATTAATGAAGAGAGATAGTGTCAGACAGGCACGGGGCCATGCCCAGCGGACACGGGGCCGTGCCCAGGCCTCTGTTCAGCCTATAAATAGGAGTGCTTGGATTCATTGCAACTCATCCCTTGGCACACCACCTCTCTCAAACTTCATCCACCACCCACCACCATCACAACACCATCATCCGCCACCATCATCCATTGTCCATCATAGAGTGTGTGAGTCGTCTCGGGATCCAAGATTGATCATAAGAGTTCTTGACAATCAAGGCCATGTTTGCCTAAGTCTCTTACATCACTTGGTGAAGACAAGTGTTTAGTATAATACTTTTTATTTTTAATCTTTTGCACTTCTTAATTGGTTTTGTATTAATGACTTTAATAACTAGTTGCTTATGTTGAAGGTGATTCTTCCTTATCGTTTGTCCGTGGTGTCTTGACATTATTTTACTGTCTATATAAAATAAAAGATTTTCACCATTCATATCTCCACGGTCTATATGGAGGTATGTTGGCTACCTGGTCGGGGGTTAAGGGAACGGTTTGGTAAGGGTCTTGCCCTTGTTCAGCGTTTAGAGGTCCTGCAAGGACCTGGATCAAATTTAGTAGGACCTCCTTCAATACCCAAAGGTATTGGATGGCGGGGGTCCAAACTCTTTGATCCGCTCATAAGTTAACTACTATTAATACTATAACTCGGCTATTTAGGACTGTATCCCTGCTGACTCAGACTACTTAGTCGATGGTAACGTCACCTCCAAAAGAGGGGCCTACCATAATTTGCATTAATAACTTAATTAATCATCTTTCAATAATCTGACCCTTTAGGATTGTATCCTTGCTGACTCAAACTACTGGGTTGAGGATAATGTCGCCTTCAAAAGAGGGGCCTACTACAATAACTAAGATAATCTCTTAAACAAGTGCAAAAGTGCGAAAATAATCAAAGGTTATACTAACACACGAGTCGGATCCAAGTGATTCATCTTGTCTATCTGTTTTTATTTTTATTTTATTTTTCAGCATTTAGTTAGTTTTATTTTCTTAGTTTAAAAATCTTTTTCTAACATTTTGATTTGATTAGACGTTGAGGATAAACCGGTACTAAAAGCTCTTGTGTCCTTGGACGACCTCGGTATCTTACCAACACTATACTACGTCCACGATGGGTGCACTTGCCCATATGTGTGTTTAGTGTTAGTAAATATCGTGTTTTATAAATTTAAAACTTGGCTAAAAAGTGTAAAAATGGCTTAAAATACATACCTAAAAATATAACACACTTCTCGCACATCACGATTCCCATGCGAGTCTTTGTGTTACCACCAATGAAACTCTTCCCAGTTCGCTGAAGATATTTCTTTGCTCTTCTAACTAATAAAGCCATATTCAGTTGTAAATAAAGCTCTTCCATTTCATCCTGATCAATTTGATCAAGGTCTTCATCGAGACTCAATGGTTCAACTAATTTTCGAAGAGCAAAATTTTCAAACGTCATCAGGAACGATGCTAGAAGTCCCGTGTTTTCTTCTACGAGTTTTAGACAATGTGAATCAAGTTTGGGCACATTCAAGCTTTGAACACATGGTCTAGCATTAGCATTTGAAGATGACATTCCATGGGATGTATGAGTTCCACTCGCAACATTTCCACTATTGTTACAAACAAAAGCACTTTGATTCAAGAATTTACCTTGAGAAGTATCTTCTGAAAGAAGAGCAACACCCGCACTACTCCCATTTTCAACTTGTTTAGCTCGATACAATGTAGGGTCTTGAAGCTTCTCGAAATCATAATCTTGATCTTCTAAGGTCCACCCATAACCTTTCATCTTCTGAATAGCCTGCTCAAGATTGAGTTCATCATACTGTGGACTTTCTTTTATTAAAGCAGTAAACATGTTCCATCGCTTCGGCAAGCAATTTAGGAACTTTTCCACCTTCTCAAATTCAGTATACAACCCTGGTTGGCTACGATCTAATTCACTTAATAGATGATAGAATCTGTTGACCAAGTCATCTAAAGATTCATTCTTCATGGCTTTAAACACTACAAACTGTGTCTTCATTCGATCACGTCTTCTTTTCTTAAATAGATCATTCCCTTCACATCTTTCACTCAAACTATCCCACATCTCCTTTGAAGAATTTTTATTGCTAAACGTGTGACGTATTGATTGTGGTAAAGACATTGTGATCAATGACATAGCTCTTTCTTCACATTCGTAATACTTTTTCTGTTCGTCAGTTAAGGCCATGTAAGTTGCAATTGTTAACATTCGAACAGGTCGTTCTCCATGACCCGATGTCATGCAAAACCACATTTTTAAGTCTTTAGCTTTGATGTACCTCTCAAAATGACCTTTCCATTCTGGATAGGGTAGTTCATTTAACAACATCGGAGGCTTATCGTTGCTTCCAACTTTATTGTTGTGTTTTATATTTTGAACCACAGTAGATAAATTGTTTGCCATGTTCACAAATTTTAGTAACAATAGGTTTTGGTTTCAGAAACAGTTAACACTTTCCAACAATCTCTGTCTGGAGAGATCAGAGACTTACTAAAAACCCGAATCAGTGACCTAATGAACAAACCCGGAAGAAACCTAAACCAACTAACAAATTCGGACCACACACACAACTCACTAACAAATTCGGACTCAAATAAACTCTGACACAAGGAAACACAAATTTGGACAGAGAGATTTCCACAAACCCTGACACTAAGAACCACAAATTTAGACAGACACCATGTTAACAAATTCGGATTTATAAGATTTTGACAAACCCTGACAACTTAAAATCTGACAGGACAAATTTGATAAACCATGACACCCTAAATTCGGACAGAAGGTATAACAAATTCGGATCAAATGTGCTAAGTAAATTCGGAGGATTCCAAATTCGGAGAAGCCCAAATTCGGACAGAATAAACCCCAAATTCGGACACTTTTAAGCTTGGACTAGAACTCCGGAGGGTCTAAATTTGGATCAGCATTAGGTAACCAGCTTCCGAATTTATTTCCCAAGCATGACTTCACACCAGGCCATCAATAAAGACGGAAGTAATAAATACGGACAAATGTGCAAAATCAGACTGGGTAAAAATCTAAAAATAGATCTGACAATTGCTTACCTCAGCAATTTTCTTCACCTTTTCAGCAAAAACCCAGAGAATTTGCAGAAACTTTTAGACCTGACACTCTCTGAACACAATCTCAACAATCAAATCAAAGACAAACACTCAATACTAAAATCTAATCACCATCCATCATGAAAAATCAAGATATAGATGAAGAATCCATGAAAATCAAAAGAAAAAGATGAAAACCCCTAGAAAATAGAAAACCCTCTAGAACAAACAAAACCGATCAATAAATCTAACCTCCAACATGAAGCCTATAGCGGTAAGAGCACTCTCTATACAGAGCCTGCTCTGATACCACTTGTAAGCCCATCTACGGACCTCGAACACTCGTACGGGATCACTAACTCGAACAACCAACTCACGCGGTGTGCGGAATCCACCACGCGATGTGTATCGCTGCGTAGGTCACGAGACAGAAGGTGTAGAAGAATATAGATGAGTGTCAATCTGTGAATCCACCAAGAATTCACAGATTATCAACACACAATGAACATACAGTGTTAGGGTTTTGTTTCTCACACTAGAAAGTAACTTGATCAGAAAGATAATTCTTAAAGTCGTACCTCTTGCATTCACTGAGTATAAATACAAGAACCAAATCTGAAACACATCAGTTCCGGATATAACATCAACATATACGGACAACAACTCCTGACTAACACTAGTCCGAAATTACATAAACATATTCGGACATGAGCGTAAACCCTGATTGATAAACTCTGATAAAACAAAACATAGAGGCCCGAATTTATGATAAATTCGGACTCCATAACATATCACATATTTGGACTCTTTAATAAACTCTGACAAGAAACTATTAAATATTCAACAAATACACAAAGAACCCTGAATATCTTCGATTTGCAGAATTCAACATGTATCATCAAAAGGTGCACTTACAGAACCTGTTAAAAAAAATTAGTACTCAAACGCGAAACTAACTACAAATCAAAGGGTCCATCTGTGTAATTAACTCTTAATAATAATAATAATATTAACTACTAAAAATAAATAATAAATTACTAAACATAAACTTAAACGAGAGCATACCTTAAACTATATTCGGCAATTTGATGTAAAGTCTCCCTACTCGTACTCCACAAGTAATTTCTAACAACACCTAACAAGATATCGTATGCTCAGGATTCTCTTATACTAGAGTGTTCCCATTAAAAAAACTGATGCTCAAAACCTATTTATAATACATATCAGGCACCTCAAGTTTTTCTATGTGGGACATTGAGCAATTGTTTTCCTGTTTCCTGTTCACAAGCCACGACGGAAATTGTATTATATAATAATAATAATAATAATAATAGTTATGGAGATATATGAAAGAAAAAACAAAACCACTTATAAGAGAATTAACCTCAAATCCAAGATCATGTGTAGATACGAAGATATGTCACACTAAGTCTAGTTTGACATTTTTAATGAAAATCAACTATATACCATTATAAAATAAATATATTACGTTAAACATCCATATCCAATTTACCTAATTTCTGTTTTAGATAAATTTTCTTATTGTGAAGCTCGAACAAAAAGAAAACGTAAATAATTTAATTAAGAATCATTACATTGACTCGGGTGATACATAATTTTATAAAGAATAATATACGAACCCTTTTCTTTATGAGTGTTGGTCTGGTGATAGATCATGGACGGAGCTAGTATACAGGGTTTGAGGTTATCAAACCCCACATATTTTTATTTTTATACGTAACATATGTTACGGTTTTCAACTGATCTTCTAGAATTTTGTTTTAAACTTAATGAAAAGATCAATATATACATTTTGCATTTGAAAAACAAAATGGAAAGAAGAAGAAATGATCATCTTTTTCAATTAAATATTTCGTTATTTTTTCTAAATTACCGTTTCGGTAATTTTTACCTCAAATAACCCATTATAGCATTTAATTTCACCTATTGCAATAACAAATTATCATTATTTTCTTTGATACTGAAAGCGTAAAATGAAAAAACTTTCAACGAGCGGCAAATACACTTCAATCGAACGGCCAATTCTATCAAAGAAAATGTTTTTCTCTTTGTTACAGGTAGATCAAATTCTTGTAATCTTGAGTGGGAAATGTGGATTGATTTTAACATTCATGATGTAATTTCGTAATCTGGGGTTCTAGGTTTTTGATGACCCGTTTTCTATATTTTATATAGAAGTTTATTTCGTTAAAAAAAAACAAGCAACAAATAATCCACCCTAGGGACATGACACCTGGTAAATAGGTTTTCAAAAATAGTGATATGGAGGTGCAAAGTGCACCAAACTTCACGTGGTCGTGAGTGTGGGCCAAGTGAAATCGAGGGATGTGAGTCAAATATATATCTATCGTGTCATATCAGGCATTAGACACCATATATATTGGCGTGTACCATCGTGGGTTGAGGGACCTTTGATTTCCCGAATCGTCTTTTTCAACGGTTCTGGAGATTTCCTTGGATCACTTGATGCAACCAACCACTGTATACCCATTAGTCCCGCCAAATGCAAGTCCTATTCATATTTATTAATATTAGCCCATGCATTTAATTTAGTTAGAACAACCCTAGTGGGTTTTTTTTTTTTGTTTTTTCCCCTAGAAAACGTCCCACAACGCCCATCAACTATCCCTAGAGCGTTTTTTTTCAAAAAAAAAAAAAAATGCAGATGGCGTCCTTTTTTCCACTCCCATGTTCAAGATCTTTTGGTCAAGGTTTTCTTCTTTTTGGTTGGCAAATACCCTTTTTTGATGGTTTTTTTTTTTATCTTTTTACACCTCTTTTAACATAATGGCTCATAATGCCCACATCCCCACTACAACCATTTTAAAAAAACGTTTCATAATGCTCCATTACTATTACTGACTGGGCTGCCAAATGACGCAAAACGCCCAAAAATAAGGCATTATTTGTGTCTTCTACTACACATGTTTATATGTTTACAATGTTAGACTTCAATAAAATATGGTTTAGTTGATCGGTGTGATTGGCTTATGTAGAGGCGAAACTTCTTTAGTGCCAGAAGAGATCCATCTTTTCCCTTGTTTTTAGTTTAACCTCCATAAATGTTAGGGTAGTGGGGGTGGTTTGTGATGGGCCATCTTCCACGCGTGGAACAAACAAAAAGACCACCGCCACATAATAGTTCAACGCGTAATGGGTTTCCGTGATTTTTTTCACGCGTGAAAAATGGAGGGATGTGAGAGGGTGTGGTGGTTTATTGTTAGGTGTTGTGAGTGATGACCATTGCCACTAAACAGGGCCGGACTTATTAAGAAACTACGGGTTCCCGAGAACCCATTCGGTTTTTAATTTTTAGTGTAAATATATATAATAAACTGAAAAGGAACCCATTAGTAAATTATAAAGGGAACCCATAAACAAAAAAAGCATTGGTTCCACTGGTTATGTCCGCGTTATTCTCCCTAACTTACCCGAGTTCCAATCCTGCTTGAGGCATGATTAATGGTTTTTGTTCCGTTTTTTTTATTTCTCTTTTTATTTTTTTCTTTAATGTAATAAAACCCATTTAGGGTTATATCACAAAACAACCCGCCGCACAGAAGTAACGAAGAAGAAACAGAGTGAAACAACATCAGCAGCTCCACCTTCAGGGTTCAGTCACCAGCGGCGGATCCTTCCTCTCCGCCGATTGCTGCCGACACCGCTGATTGCTGCCGACATCGGATCCTTCCTCTCCGCCGATTGCTACCAACAGCCTTCACTTTGTTTTTTTATACGATTATCATCATGAATCAGCGATTAAGGTTAGTTTTAATTATACGATTAATCAATTATCATCATCTCATTTTTTCAGTTAATCTGTTGATTACATAAATTGGGTTTGAGTTGATTACATCAACCATCTATTAGTATGTTATACATATATTGAGTTTGAGAATACATCTTTCAGTTTGTTATACATCTTTCAGTTTGTTATACATAAATTGGGTTTGATTACATCAATGATTGCAATTCGGTTAATGCAACGTTTTCAAAAGATGTAATGCAACGTTTTCAAAAGATGAAAACTCGTCGTCAACAACTTTAGGTAGTTTTTTTTATTTGTAAAGA
Organism: Helianthus annuus; assembly: GCF_002127325.2. NCBI lineage: Eukaryota > Viridiplantae > Streptophyta > Magnoliopsida > Asterales > Asteraceae > Helianthus > Helianthus annuus. The sequence goes on along the minus strand of NC_035448.2, from coordinate 128,211,437 downwards.
CTATCGTATTTTATATTATGTGTTTTTAAATTTCTAATAACGATTTTCTTTTCATCATTGTATCGTACTTTTATTATGTGATGAACCTTACCCGATCCGAACTGTCGAACCGACCCGAAATTCTTTATGTTCAGTCATATGAAATTGGAGTATCTAAAAAAGTGAACCCAGTGAAAAATATTCCTGGATCCGCCACTGCCACTAAAAAAGGTTGTGAGTGATGGAAAAATGGTTGATGACATGGCGAAACTTAATTGGGTGTTGTGAGTGATGAGTGATGATCACCCCCACCCCCTTAGTCGAATAATACTTGCAATGAGCTGAAGTATAATAAAAAAGAGGGAAAAGGGTTCATTGGAATTTCTTATCTAATCTGTGTAGATAAACAAATTTGCAAAAATGCAGGGTTGTGATATCTGTTGTGAAGAAGATGATGGCACAGTTAGTAAATAGGAGAAGGTAATGGGGGTGTTTATGTAATTATGTTTACCTACGTCAAATCTATGTTAGGTCATTACTTTTTGAGTTAACTTTTGTTTTGCTCCGTGTGGTTTGTGGTTTGGTTATTTTAACGGTTTTGCTCTAATAGTTTAAAAATAGTCATTTTCCTCATTGATCTTTCGAGTTTGTCGCCAGTTTGCTCCCTGGCTCTAACTCAGTTAAAACGTTCAATTAAAAGTAGGGGTATTTCGGTAGTTTACTCCGTGGCTCTAACTCAACTAAAACGTTTAGTTAAAAGTCGCGGTAGTCGTGGTTGGCAGGTGGTAGTTGCCAGTGGCGGAACTAGAAGAAAAAGTGAAGGGTATCCAATTTATTTTACCGTACTTTCATACGATCAATTACAAAATAACAACTAAAATTAGTAAGTGAAGCCTAACCTAAAATCCAATTTCGTTGCTTTTGTGCTAGAGTACCTTTGCTCGGGGCATGTCTGTCCCTGAGAATTTGTGGGCCCTTGAGGCTCTGTGCGAGTATAAAAATAGGCTCCTAAATATAGTGGCGGTACTAAAAGTTTTCCGGGTAGAGTGTTGTAATATAATATTTTACATTTGTTAGTGTATATTATATAAAAATGCTTAGCACAAGGAGGGAGGGGTCTTGTTAGTTATTGTCTCCTTACTCTTAAATATGTATGGGATAATTATTAATTGGTTTAAACAAAGACAAACCATTAACAGTTTCACATTCAATAGTTTAACTTTCATCTCAACAATTTTATTTCGATTTTCATGCATATTTAATTTTTTACATATTGAAATGAGAAATCGTGAAATAAGATAATCTCTTTTTAGACTAAATCAATTGATAAATAAACTAAATAAGAAATCAATATTTCAAAAAAAAAAAAATAGGTCTGTTGGTGCATATTTGTGACAACATCTTAGATTTGGTCTTTGGATATCTTGTAATTAGTTAAACGATAAACAGTTAGCGGGTTTAGCTTTGTAATAGTGAGATTATAGAGTTTGGGCTAAACTAAACCCATTTGGGTCAAGGGGAAACGAATTGGGCTTGCCCATGTTGCAAACCCTAGCCAAAATAGTAAACCTTGTGTTATATAAACAAGGTTAGGCTTTAGGGTTTAGGTTGATCAGCCAAAACAGTTGTTAGAGAGAATTTCGTGAGAGCTTAGTGTCTTGGACGAAATTAGGGTTGTTAGGGATCTTGATTGATTGTAATCAGTTTGATAGATAATCAATAAAGATCCATATTGAAAGTGATTTCTGTTTCTACAATTTCTACTTATTCTGATCAAGAGGATTCCGCACTCTTGATTGGAAAGACGATTCTGTGAAAGATCCATAACATTAAGGGGCACTTTCAATTGGTATCAGAGCATTAGGCTCTTGAAGGCTCGGTTCAGAATTGATTGCTGCAGAAACAGGGAGTTATTTTTCGAATTTTTTGAAGATTAGGGTTTTAAAATTTTCGAATTTTTCTGTTTGGTTTGATAAAATTTTCGAAAATTCTTGGCTGTTTTGATAAAAATTTTCGAAATATATTAGCTGTTTTGATATTCTGCTTTGTTTTGTTTGCTGATTTGCAGGTTTTCAGGATTGTTCGGGTTGTTTGGTTGACAAATTCGGCTGAACACATTTCAAGATTCGAAGATTGTTCTTCGTGTTCTTCATAATTTTCGAAAAATTGGACTGATTTGCTGTTTCGATTTTGCAGGAAATTGTTACGAAATCTTGGAAAATCTCAGAAATTTGAAACAGATTAAGTTTCCATTTTTTCTGGACCAGCAAATTTGCAACATCAGCAAATTTAACAAATTTGCTGACTGATCGGCGAATTTGAGACCCTATATCTCGGTGACCGGCGAACTTAAATCCAAAGGCGACTTTGGTAACCGTGTAATTTTCCACAGCGAAATTACAATGGTTTTCGGCGACTTTACAGGTCGTCGTAATAGAGAATTTGACCAGCGAAAATATCCAGCGAACTTGATCAGCGAAATAGACCAGCATAATTACCAGCAAATTTAAGTGACCCAGCGAATTTAAGTGACCAGCGAAATTAACTATTAACCAGCGAATTTAGCAGCAAAATTAAGAGGTGGAATTTTTTCTGGCAAGCGTCGATAAAATTCAGTGTTTTGCAAATAGAAATTGATCCGTAGCTCATTTGACTAAACCGTTTGCGCCGTTAGATTCCTTGGATTTTTAGGACAAAAAAAAAGAAAAAAAAAAGACTCTGGAAAATCCCGAAATCGGTTTTTGACATTGACTCGTCTTTTCGAGACGATTCTAAAGGTGTAATTTGGTAACCACTGTTTTCGGAGATATTTTGTACGGTTTTACCAGTCTGTTACGTTTAAAATGTCGAACTTGAATGCTCCTAAGATGATGAAGGTGGAGAACTATCTTACTTGGAAAAACAGCTTCAAATCCTTCATTAAATCTCAGGATGCAAGGATGTGGACTTGTATGATAGATGGATATGTTGCTCCTACACGTCATGTTGAAAGAAGAGTGAAAGTGATCTCTTATGACAAGATGGATGAATCTGAGAAACTTATGGTTAATGCTGAGAAGAAATCTTTAGCAGTGATCAAGATGTCCTTGCCTGAGGGAATTAAACATACCATCAAGCACTGTGGGACTTCTTATGAGCTGTGGAAAGCTTTAGAAAAACGTTATCAGAGTTCATCAAGACAGCGTGTAGGAGGTCATGCTTTAGATGAAGAAGCAGATGCTGTGAAAGAAGAAGGCTCAAATGATAGTAGTGTTCATCTGGAAGATAATAAGAAGGCTACTTAGGCATTCATGGCAGAGATAGTGCATGAGGCTGAAACTACTGTGAGTGATGCTGAATCTCAAGTGGAGAATACTGAAGCAAAAGTGGATGCTGAAGTCGAGAAAGAGAGTGAAGCTGAACAGGTTGTTGCTGATGAAACTACAGAAGTTCATGAGGAAGAGGTAAAATCTAATTCTGTACGTTTAAGATTTCGTGAACTACAGGGTGAGGTTGACAGGTTGTCAACTCAAAATCAAAGTCTAGTGAGCGAGATGTCTAGCATAAAAGAGTCAAATTTTTTTGCTAAAAGAAATGAATCTCTATACTTGAAGAAGATAAAAGGTTACGAAAGTGAAATCGAAGCTTTAACATGCAAATTAAATGAAAAACTTCAAGTAATAGACTTAGCTCACTAAATGATGGCTGAGAAAACAAAAGAGAATTCTGAAAAATGCAAAGAGTTGTCAGATGCACAACTCAAAATATTGAACTTGAACAGAAATTAAGTCAATTCAGAGATTCGTCTTTTGTTATGAAACACATGATGGGTGGGTTAAAGAAGAGTAATGACAAGACCACTGTGGGCTTCCAGGGCTTTAATGAAGTCCCACCTCCTCTTAGTCATGACTATTCTTTCTTGCCTGATGAAGATGAGCTAGCAGCCTATATGTCAACTGCACCAAGTAGTTTCGCATCTACATCAAGTCAAGGTGAAGGGTCTGAAAGTGGTGATGCTAGGAAGAACAATAACAGGGAACATTTGAAAAAGAAAAATTCACCTCCAAAGGGCAAAAATCAAACTTTTGTTAAAAAGATTAATTTTGTTCAAGGTAGTGATATGAAAAATGAAACCGCTGTTATTGAAAAAGAATCAAATTTAGAGTTTGCTAAAAATAAAAACAAAGAAAAATCTGAACTTAAGCAAACTGAACAAAATTCTTCCAAGGCATCATCACCATCTGATAAGGGATCTACCTCAGAGACTCCAACTAAGAAGTCTTTGAAAAGGAGATCGTGCTTCAAGTGTCACATAAAGGGACATGTAGCTAGCTGCTGTCCTAACAAAAATAGTGAAGCACAAATGAGTGACAAACAAAGAGGGAAATTACCAGAGAAGACTGGTGATAGTGAGGAGAAAGGTTCAAATTCTCCAAAGAAATCTGCTCCTAAGCAACCACAAAATGTTGTTGTTGGTGTTGATAAGGCTGGAACAGGAACTCCACAAGTTCCACGTTTTCAAAGAAATCAACAAAGATTTCAGCCTAGATCTCCACCAGGCAGATATCAGAGACCTAGAAGCAGTTCACCTAAAATGAACAATTTTAATGGAAATACAAATAATTTCAGAAGTCAATGTCAATATCAAAATCGATACCAGAATAATGGTGGTCTAACTTTTTATAATAATGGCTTTAGAAATTATAACAATCAAGCTTCTTGGAATCAAAATTTAAGGTTTCAAAATCAAATTCCAACAGGTCTAAGATCCAAGACTCCAGTTAGGAGTAATGGATATTGGATGGATGTTCCAGTAGTTGGTGAATTTGGACGACCCAAGACCATTAAGGCTTGGGTCCCCCAATCTAACTAATTTCTTAAGTTAGTGTGTGCAGGAGCTGCTAAGGAGGATTATCAACTTATGTTGATAGTGGCTGCTCTAGGCACATGAAGGGGGTGTGAGATTGATGATTGATATATATTAAATAATTTAATTTGTGGTTCAAAGTGTTGAGTCGACACAGAGGATAACCTGGCAGATCTTTATACTAAAGAATTTGACAGGGCTCGCTTTGAACACTTAGTCGAACTCAACGGGATGAGGAATCCTGAATAACTGGTTTTTCATAAGAATTTTTGTAAATAGTTTACTGCTTTTTCTAAAAAAATCAAAAATACAAAAAAAAAATTGAAAAATCAAAAACATAAAAAAAATAGAAAATCAAAAATGAGATATCACTGTGTGAAAAAGAAGAAATGATAGTATATCAGCAAGTTAGACTGTCACACTGAAATTGAACCAAAATTGCTTAAGTGTGATAGCAGCTTCATCATATGATGTATCAGTAGGCAAAAAGCATGAAATAATCAACTTACCAATGTGATATAAACTTAAATGAGCTGAATATGAGTGGGGAACACATCAGTGGTGTATGGTTTAATGACCTTAATTCTTGCGTTGATAGATTGCCAAAATCTGAAGTTTTGGGTCTTTATACTGTTGTTTCATCTAGGGATATCTTGGCTGTCTGTTAGAACTAAAATTGTATATGACCCCAGGAAAGAAAGTCACTTGGAATTAGCTCATTTCTATTTTAATGTCTGTATGTGTCCCGATACACACAATTTTGATCTGATTCTGAAATCTTCTCTGAAAAAAATCGTCTGCCTCCTCTGCTGCATCCAGATATATGCTGACCTGGAGGTGCTAGGCAACGACAGCTTCTGCTGCATCCAGATACATGCTGACCTAGCTGTACGTTGTCGCGCTATAGATCTAATACACCCGAAAGAGGCCCTCAAGTGCCCAAAAGAAACCCAAGAAACCTATATCAAACTGAGAAAATCTCATTTGATCTGTATATTATACCATCTCTACTAAAGATCTATTCTGTTCTCTTCTCAACCTATTCCCAATTAAGATTTCAGAAATCTGGATTGGACTTGTGAAATATGTGGTAGGGAAGATACTTGCATGATAGAGTGTGTTGTTTACATTTCCAGGATTTGATTTGTATTCATTTGGGTGTTCATAGTTAAGCAATAAAAACATGATAAAACAGTTTAAATGCAGACCTAGACACAGTAAGGATATCTTAAAGGATGAATTCAGTATACTCACCTACTACGATGAATCTTTGTGCATACCTTGATCGCGGGGGTATATCCTGAAGTGGGACACACTAGTATTTCAGTAAATAATATTACCTTAACGTATCATACGGTAATGGTACTTGAAATGTTCATGCATTTTGTTTAAGTGGACAAACATACTGGTAATCGTCTTGAACTGCTTTTCACTAAAAATTGAATAAAGAATTATCTAATTGTGCGAAACAGTTTGATTGTGCTGATATGATCTTCTTACCAGTGATTCTCACAAAAATAAAGTGTTTATTTTTGTTATTTACTTGCTTTTAGAAAATTAAAAACATCCAAAAATAGTGTCTTTTTCTGTTTAAAATTCTTAATGTACGGAAAACTGTTATTCTTGGACGAATTATTACTGATAGGGGGAGACGGTGTTAGAAAGTGAGTTCAAAATTTTCAATCAGGCAGGTTCTTCTGTGTTGGACAAAAAGTTTTGCGTGTTGGTGATGAAATTGAAAAAGCTTAATCTGTGATACAGTTTAACTGTCTCTTGAAAAATAATAATTTATTTAACTTTGTTGAAAAATTCTTATGGTTTCTCGAGATGTTTGTTTTATAGTATACAGATTGAAGCGGGTTGTTGCTGAGAAGTTGCTGTGAAGTGTTGAAGTGTGAAGATGAGAGTTTGATTGGATGCATGGTAGAACCTCCTTTCTATATTGCACCTAAAGATTGAAGAGTTGAAGATTGCTTTGCAAATGCTAATCTGGAGTTTACTCAAACGCTAACGTTTTGAAGATTTGGTGATTGGATGCATCAGCTTAGGGGGAGTCTGTTACTGACAGAAGCTATTGAAGCTGAAGCTATCCAAAGACCAAAGACAGTGCAAGACTACGTGAAGATTGCAAGAAGACTGAAGACAAAAGACTGAAGACAAAGTTTTTATGAAGCTATTGTCAAGGGGGAGTTTGTTGGTGCATATTTGTGACAACAGCTTAGATTTGGTCTTTGGATATCTTGTAATTAGTTAAACGATAAACAGTTAGCGGGTTTAGCTTTGTAATAGTGAGATTATAGAGTTTGGGCTAAATTAAACCCATTTGGGTCAAGGGGAAACGAATTGAGCTTGCCCATGTTGCAAACCCTAGCCCAAATAGTAAACCTTGTGTTATATAAACAAGGTTAGGCTTTAGGGTTTAGGTTGATCAGCCAAAACAGTTGTTAGAGAGAATTTCGTGAGAGCTTAGTGTCTTGGACGAAATTAGGGTTGTTAGGGATCTTGATTGATTGTAATCAGTTTGATAGATAATCAATAAAGATCCAGATTGAAAGTGATTTCTGTTTCTACAATTTCTGCTTATTCTGATTGATGCGTGTGTAGTGTAATATATTTTTAATATATAATTAAGCCCTTTTTACACCTTTAGCCAAGTTTTAAATTTATAAAACACGATATTTACTAACACTAAACACACATATGGGCAAGTGCACCCATCGTGGACGTAGTATAGTGTTGGTAAGATACCGAGGTCGTCCAAGGACACAAGAGCTTTTAATACCGGTTTATCCTCAACGTCTAATCAAATCAAAAAGTTAGAAAAAATGTTTTTAAACTAAGAAAATAAAAACTAACTAAATGCTGAAAAATAAAAATAAAATAAAAACAGATAGACAAGATGAATCACTTGGATCCGACTCGTGTATTAGTATAACCTTTGTTTATTTTCGCACTTTTGCACTTGTTTAAGAGATTATCTTAGTTATTGTAGTAGGCCCCTCTTTTGAAGGCGACGTTACCCTCAACCCAGTAGTTTGAGTCAGCAAGGATACAATCCTAAAGGGCTGGATTATTGGAAGATAATGAATTAAGTTATTAATGCAAATTGTGGTAGGCCCCGCTTTTGGCGGTGACGTTACCCTCGGCTAAGTAGTCTAAGTCAGCAGGGATATAGTCCTAAATAGCCGGGTTATAGTATTAATAGTAGTTAACTTATGAGGGGGTCAAAGAGTTTGGATCCCCGCCATCCAATACCTATGGGTATTGAAGGAGATCCTACTAAATTTGACCCAGGTCCCTTACAGGACCTCTAAACGCTGAACAAGGGCAAGACCCTTACCAAACCGTTCCCTTAACCCCCGACCAGGTAGCCAACATATCTCCATATAGACCGTGGAGATATGAATTGTGAAAATATTTTATTTTATATAGACAGTAAAATAATGCCAAGACACCACGGACAAACGATAAGGAAAGATCACCTTCAACATAAGAAACTAGTTATTAAAGTCATTAATACAAAACCAAATAAAAAGTGCAAAAGATTAAAAATAAAAAGTATTATACTAAACACTTGTCTTCACCAAGTGATGTAAGAGACTTAGGCAAACATGGCCTTGATTGTCAAGAACTCTTACTATCAATCTTGGATCCCGAGACGACTCACACACTCTACGATGGACAATGGATGATGGTGGTGGATGATGGTGTTATGGTGGTGGTGGGTGGTGGATGAAGTGTGAGAGAGATGGTGTGCCAAGGGATGAGTTGGAATGAAACCAAGCACTCCTATTTATAGGCTGAACAGAAGGCTGGGCACGGCCCCGTGTCTGCTGGACACGCCCCCGTGCCCGTCTGACACTCTCTCTCTTCATTAATTGTAATTCGCCATTACAATTAATGCGCTTGTTGTACTTTCGCCACGCCCCCGTGCTCACTGGACACGGCCCCGTGGTGGGCAATAGAAGCTTCTACAGGTTTGTCTTTTCTGCTGCTTCTTGGGCACGGCACGGGGCGTGTTCAGGCTTCTGTTTTCTTTTCTTTGCTTGGGAGGATGCCGTTGAGGGTTCGGGCAATCTACTTTTGTTCCTTTTCTTGTGTTTATGTTAGAATTAGCTGTCTTTTTGCTTCTTTTGTGAATTTGAGCTCATTTCATCCTGAAAATACAAAAGGAAGACAAAAACACTCTTTTTCTAACATTAGTATTTAAAAACGGTTAGTTTTATGCCTTATTTGATGTAATTTATATGTTGCATTTTACACACATCAAATACCCCCACACTTGAACTTTTGCTTGTCCTCAAGCAAAACTCTTTAAATGTGGCTTACACTCCCAAATGGAATGGGTAGAAGAGAAGGTTTTTGGCTTGTCATAGAGTGTCGGGAATCCAAGATTTTTTTGGGCTTTATTTATATTTATTTACAATCCTATTCGTTATGATTTATTTAGAACGTTTCATAGGATAAATTACTTATTTGGGCATAACATGCCTTTTTAAAATTTCATTTATATACAAGTTCACATACCTCACGGGAGAAATCACTCAACACTCGGCCGAAGGTGTATTTTTTTAGTGAATCACTCGAGAGCGGCATGGAACTTACGCCTACCATAGGCTTGCCAAGCAATCAATCCTCCTCCTTTTTAACTTTATACCTTTGTAAATATCAAGAGGACTTTTTGGGTGAAGGGTTAGGCTTGGGCTAAAGGTGGGTGGTTGGGTTAGTGGTTAGTAAAAGGGCGAAAAGCATAAAAAGCGTCGGTTTTCGTAAAACACTTTGTTTTTAGTGACTTTTTATTTTGAAGTATTTCTCCAAACAAGCTTTTGTTTGCATAGCTTTGTTTGTTTTTTAACTTCATCATTTCATCATTTTTTTTCATCACATAAAAGAACGAGCTTGCGAAAAACCGAGCTTATTACTAAAATAAAAGGGTGAAAAATAAAAAGGGTTTTTGGTGGGTAAAAAGGGTTTAGGGTAAAGAAACGAAAGGTTTAGGCTCAAAGGGGTTAACTAGGGGGATTTTGGGTAGGTGGTAAAAAAAATAAAAAACAATGGTGTAGAAAGAAAAATGGTTAGTCCTAATGCCTCCATCATTTACTTACTTGGGTTTAAGTTGGTAAGGACCGGGAATGAATCGTCGTGGCAAGTTCTAGAGTTGCAAGAACCAAGCGGCTATTCACACAAGAAACGAAAAATGAGCATTTAGTCTAAGGATGTAAATTTGTATGCTCAATAAAGGCTCAAAAACTCACTTTTGTGGGAATGGGTTTTTAATGTGATCAAGTATATATAATCAAATTTTAACTAGACTTGTTATGCCGTTTCATAATTTTCTTATGTTGGTTCTTGTTATCACGACGCTCTCGGTTGTAAATTTTATAAAAATATAACCTTATTAATCTTGGTATTCCTAACTTAAACTTTAGACAAGTAAAAAAAATGACAATTTTTTTTGAAAAAAATTGGGGTGTTTAGCGGTTCCAATAGAGTTTTGTGTAAGGCTTGTTGTTAGGACTTGCAAAATTTCAAGGTTTTAGCTTCCCCCCCCCCCCACACTTAAATTACACATTGTCCTCAATGTGTCCCAAAAATAAATTTTTAGGTTGATTGGATGTGTAATGAGGTGTTAAAAAGCAAAGATTTATGTTACTGGCAGTCTGGAGACGGCCCCGTGGGGACCGGACACGGCCCCGTGTTCAGGTGCCAGTAACAAAAATTAAAGAAATGAGACAGAAGCCTGGACACGGGGGCGTGTCCGGTGAACACGGCCCGTGTCCAGTTACCTGAACTGGGCGTTTTTCTGCAGGTGGCTCAGCACGAGGCCGTGTTGGTTGAGCACGGCCCATGTTGAGCCTTCTGTAATGGAGATTTGTGTCGGGTTGCTTCGTTCTTGTGCATGAGGCCATTTTTCTCGTTCCCTTTTTCATCCTTTACCACCGTGAGTGTGTTTTATTTATTATAAACCATCAAACTTTAAAAACCATCATTTCATTGCAACCATAGAGAGACATTACATAAAACTAAATATGAAAATACATAAATATTAAACCATGGAGTCCTAGCCCTATGTTTTATTTTAATTAGCAAAATTTCCAAGAAGCTACTAATCTTGGTTAGATAAGGCTTTTAAAACTCCTTCTTCCGGATGTGGCCCTCCTCACATGTCGGCGAGCCACTCCTCCACCTCCCTTGGAAGGAGAAAAGAGGGCTCATTTGCATTAGTTTGAGGAGCTTCGATTTCCGCTGGAATCTCTTGTGGGTGTTCCATGGGAGGTTCCGCTGGAAAGTCTTCCCACCCGGTAGGGTTGTTAACCCCGAGTGCCAAGTTCCAATCCTGTTGTGGAAGGACTGGTTCCATCGGGGGTGCTACAAGAATATTTAACCTCTGTTGCAAGAGGTTAATTTCTTGGAAGCTGCTTTCGAGCCCCACCGTAAGATCGTTAATACGGTCAATTAGGACCTCCTCTACTGACGTCATTTCGTCGAGAGCCTCCCTTAATGCTATCACATAGTGCACAAGAGTAGCTTCAACGGAGGGCCTCCTTCCTCTTCGGTTGTTTGATGAATGAACGGATGATGTTTCGCTGTTTTCACTCGACATTCTACGAAAAATAAACCGAAAAATAGTTTATTTGATGAAACAGTGGCTGGACACGGCCCCGTGCTCATTGAGCACGGCCCCGTGTTCATCTTTCTGCAGAATTTTGAAGCAAGGAAACTTGAAGTTTTAAGTTATTTTCTGAACTTATGTAGGCTTTTTAGATGTTAATAACTTTAAACAATGTTACATAACATGTTTTTACCAAGATTCCTTGAACAAAACTTATTGCTTCCTACCACAAAGTTTGAAGAATTCAAACTTTTAATGGTAGTTCTTGGAGAAAGATGAAAAAGAAGGAAATGGCTAGAAGAGGAAATGACAAGATGGGTTGTTGGAACCTTCTTTTAGACTTACCTAGGATAGTTTGAGAGAAGATTCCTTCAAATCTCTGTCCCAAGTTGGTCCAAATGTGTAGAATTCTTGGCTGCATTTATAGAAAACGACAGCATCCTGGACACGGCCCCGTGCCCGTTGGACACGGCCCCGTGTGCAGGTGAAATTCTGACACAGTTTGTCCGTATTCTGACGTACTGATCAGAAGGGAATCTTTTTGGTGAACACGGGGGCGTGTTAGATGGACACGGCCCCGTGTCGGGGGCTCGTTTTATGAAGTTGTCTAGTGTTTAAGGAGCTTACCTGTATCGGGTGGCTCTTGATTGGTTGGAACAACCCCAAAGTGCCTAAGATACCTTAATTGTCCTATACTAAGGCGAGAACGCAAGAGGTTGTCGGTGAGGGTAATTCCTATTTTCATTCTAGGTGGACAAGTCCAACCCTTTCCCGGGCTCTCGTTAAAGAAGGTGTATGCCGAATCGCTCAGGTCTATGTATGCATCGAACGAAGTCGATGGAGAGTCCTTCACGGCACAATCGGCACAGGGACGACTATCGTCCAAGTCTTTTCTAGGTATGAAGGTATTTTCGGAAGCAACGAGGTTGTCGGAATGCGGTTCCAACATTTCTTCATGGTCATCGTCTTGGGGCGAATCAATAAAATCCTTCCTAAGTTCTTTTGACCAATTTAGAATTAGTTCTTCTAGTTGAAATAACTCGTCAAGGAGCATTTCCCCTAGAATATCTGGCTGGGCGCATTCGAGGGAGAGATAGTGCTTATTTTTACTTTCGCCCCTCTTAAAGTTATAAGGAATTGGTGGGTCTATATAGTGGGGCCTATAATTTAGAAAATAACATTTTAATTCCTCATGTTCGCCTCCACATAATTGACACCACATACCATAAGAGTGCCGAAAGTAAAAAGAATTACTATCACTCATGTTTGTGTCAGAAATTACCAACCGCCGGGATCAAACGGTTCTGTTTTCAGTAAGAGAATCTTGGGCACGGGGGCGTGTTGAGTGAGCACGGCCCCGTGTTCAGCTTACTGTCTGACTTAAAACAGGATTGCCAGTTCCAATGATTGAGCACGGGGGCGTGTTCAGCGGGCACGGCCCGTGCTGAGCTCTGCAGAAACTGAAAAACTAAGAAAATCCTAAAAAAATTAAAAAGAAAAATAAAAATATGATTTGGCCGTTGATTCCTAACTTTCTTAAAATCCTTGTGTCCCCGGCAGTGGCGCCAAAAACTTGATGCGTGTGTAGTGTAATATATTTTTAATATATAATTAAGCCCTTTTTACACCTTTAGAAAAGTTTTAAATTTATAAAACACGATATTTACTAACACTAAACACACATATGGGCAAGTGCATCCATCGTGGACGTAGTATAGTGTTGGTAAGATACCGAGGTCGTCCAAGGACACAAGAGCTTTTAATACCGGTTTATCCTCAACGTCTAATCAAATCAAAAAGTTAGAAAAAATGTTTTTAAACTAAGAAAATAAAAACTAACTAAATGCTGAAAAATAAAAATAAAATAAAAACAGATAGACAAGATGAATCACTTGGATCCGACTCGTGTATTAGTATAACCTTTGATTATTTTCGCACTTTTGCACTTGTTTAAGAGATTATCTTAGTTATTGTAGTATGCCCCTCTTTTGAAGGCGACGTTACCCTCAACCCAGTAGTTTGAGTCAGCAAGGATACAATCCTAAAGGGCTGGATTATGGGAAGATAATGAATTAAGTTATTAATGCAAATTGTGGTAGGCCCCGCTTTTGGCGGTGACGTTACCCTCGGCTAAGTAGTCTGAGTCAGCAGGGATACAGTCCTAAATAGCCGGGTTATAGTATTAATAGTAGTTAACTTATGAGGGGGTCAAAGAGTTTGGATCCCCGCTATCCAATACCTATGGGTATTGAAGGAGATCCTACTAAATTTGACCCAGGTCCCTTGGAGGACCTCTAAACGCTGAACAAGGGCAAGACCCTTACCAAACCGTTCCCTTAACCCCCGACCAGGTAGCCAACATATCTCCATATAGACCGTGGAGATATGAATGGTGAAAATCTTTTATTTTATATAGACAGTAAAATAATGCCAAGACACCACAGACAAACGATAAGGAAAGATCACCTTCAACATAAGAAACTAGTTATTAAAGTCATTAATACAAAACCAAATAAAAAGTGCAAAAGATTAAAAATAAAAAGTATTATACTAAACACTTGTCTTCACCAAGTGATGTAAGAGACTTAGGCAAACATGGCCTTGATTGTCAAGAACTCTTACTATCAATCTTGGATCCCGAGACGACTCACACACTCTACGATGGACAATGGATGATGGTGGTGGATGATGGTGTTATGGTGGTGGTGGGTGGTGGATGAAGTGTGAGAGAGGTGGTGTGCCAAGGGATGAGTTGGAATGAAACCAAGCACTCCTATTTATAGGCTGAACAGAAGGCTGGGCACGGCCCCGTGTCCGCTGGACACGCCCCCGTGCCCGTCTGACACTCTCTCTCTTCATTAATTGTAATTCGCAATTACAATTAATGCGCCTGCTGTACTTTCGCCACGCCCCCGTGCTCACTGGACACGGCCCCGTGGTGGGCAATAGAAGCTTCTACAGGTTTGTCTTTTCTGCTGCTTCTTGGGCACGGCCCCGTGCTGGCTGAGCACGGGGCGTGTTCAGGCTTCTGTTTTCTTTTCTTTGCTTTGGAGGATGCCGTTGAGGGTTCGGGCAATCTACTTTTGTTCCTTTTCTTGTATTTATGTTAGAATTAGCTGTCTTTTTGCTTCTTTTGTGAATTTGAGCTCGTTTCATCCTGAAAATACAAAAGGAAGACAAAAACACTCTTTTCCCAACATTAGTACTTAAAAAGGGTTAGTTTTATGCCTTATTTGATGTAATTTATATGTTGCATTTTACACACATCACTGATCAAGAGGATTCCGCACTCTTGATTGGAAAGACGATTCTGTGAAAGATCCATACACATCAAGGGGACCTACAAGATCCAACAATGTTAATGATACAGACTATATCAAAACAAAAATACATGTTCCCAATAATTGTATATATAGCTATGGCATTGGACAAGTTAGATAAGCCCAAACAAATACAAAAGTTTTTACTAGGGTGGGCTTTGAAGACTTGGGTTTAATTTATATAAGGTCCAAACAAACACAAACAAATACTCTTATCTTTTATCTTATTCATTATCTTCTCCAAAACCCTAATGCTATCCACTGAGGAGCAGTCGCCACCACCGCTGGCCGGAATGTTTTTTTTTAAGTTTAATCTCTACTCTTCTCTTCAATTGTTTAGGGGTATCCTAATGTTTACTTAGGGGTATTAGATACATAAAACTAAAAAGAAGAAAACAAAAATCGCACTTCGCAAATAAAGTTGGGGGTGTCCCGGGCAACCCCTGTGATACCATTAGATATGCCCCTGGTCGTTGCAGGTGGTGGTGGATGGTTGTGGATGGTGGTGACCGGTAGAAAGAGTGGCTGGAAAGATGAGGATCATAAAAGAATTACTTATATCCATGTAAATAAACAAGTTATAGGTTTATTTAGGTGAAAAGACTTACTTGCCCTTGCTTTTATCTATAAAATTACCAAAATACCCTTCTAGTTAATGGATTTTTTGGATGGAGTTAGAAATGGGAGCAAAATGACGATAAGTTAGATAAATCAGAGAAAAAAATGGTTATTTTTTAACTATTAGGGCAAAACCGTTAAAATTATCAAATCACATGGAGCAAAATGGAAGTTAACTCCTACTTTTTTTTTGAACGGCCTATGTTAGGTCATTACTGTCAAGAAATTTTTGTAAAAAGATACTGTAATAAAGTATTTTTTTACTTTACTAGAATTCTACTTTTAGTTTATTTTTACCGGGATATATTATTTAGTTTAAAAGAATTCTGAGTAAACTGCCATTTTGGTCCCTGTGGTTTGGGCACTTTTGCCATTTTAGTCCAAATCTCAAACTTTTTAAATATGGATCCCTGCGGTTTAACTTTTATTGTCATTTTAGTCCAAAATCCAAAAACCTCCTATTTTGACCGTTGAAAGCTGATTGTTTTGTCCTTTTGTTCAGGGGCATTTTGGTCATTTTAATTTTATTATAGCATATACAAAATCCCAAACACCCCTAAATCTCTGCACTTCCTCTCTCTCTCTCTAAACACCCCTTTTCTCACTCTCTCTATTCCCACCAATCGGTTACAAATGTTCAGTACTAACTAACCTAAAGGAAGCATAATTAGGGCAAATCAAACAAATGAACAATATAATAACAAATTGAGAAGATAATCATATATAAGATCAACATATACAAAGCATATGAATAAAATAACCCTCACCTGACATCCACACCAATAAGTTTGGGTCCTAACACCTCATTAATATTCTTAACAGCATTAAGAACACCTTTTCCGCCATAAACACTCTTATCACCGTTTCTAAGCTCCAACGCCTCGTAGATTCCGGTAGACGCTCCACTCGGAACCGCAAATCAGTACAGATCATCGGTCACCAGGCAACCTCCACCGTCGGATTTCCTCTGCTGTCAATAATCTGCCTCGCCTTCACCGACTTCACCGTCGATGATTTAGCCGCTGAAATCGAGTTCCGAACAGTAAAATTCTTCGGAGATCTATGTGAAACAGTCGGTAGGTTAACGAACGGTGATGATAAGGACGGTTTGGAGGAGAGGAAGGGGTTTGAGAGTGAGGTGGTGGTTGTAGGAGGTGCTAAGGCCATTGCAGGAAGTAGAGAAGTGTGGTGAATAGTGGCGGTGAGAGTGTTGAAGAGAGTGAGAAAGGGGGTGTTTAGAGAGAGAGGAAGTGCAGAGATTTAGGGGTGTTTGGGATTTTGTATATGTTATAATAAAATTGAAATGACCAAAATGCCCCTAAACAAAAGGACAAAACAATCAGCTTTCAATAGTCAAAATGGGGGGTTTTTGGATCTTGGACTAAAATGGCAATAAAAGTGAAACCACAGGGACCAAGATTTAAAAAAGTTTGAGATTTGGACTAAAATGGCAAAAGTGCCCAAACCATAGGGACCAAAATGGCAGTTTACTCAAGAATTCTTGATGTCTCTATTATTTAGTTTATTTTATGAGTAAAAAAGTATTATTAAACACTATTATGTATATGTATATATAGACTCACCCTCCGACTAAAAAGTTTCGGATCCATTAGCTTTCAAAGCCCAAACCAACTATTTGCTCCCCCTCGCAATCTGCAAGCTCAAGCTCTGTCACTGGGCTTATGTCTACGGTGAACTACGGATACTTTGAAACTTATGTTATAAAGAACACCCTAGATGTGTAGAGTTATAACGGCAAACCTTATGTGTGACATATTCTTGTGTGCTTGGAATTATGAGTAGGTAGCCAAAGTTTATTATGAATTAGATTGTGACAACTGTCAAATTTGCATGCATCCGTACAATTATTAAATGATGATTAATGCTTAATGACTGTGCTGAATTACAATTAAATGCTTGAATTGCTTTCTGATCATTATCATCATTCATACTTGTGCATCATATATTGCAAATGACATAACATTACTGCATGCAAACTTTATTGATTCAAATGATGCACGAAACAAAGCTAGCACAGTTATCAGACAAAGTCAGAGAAATGCTGACGAAGTTCAGAACATAGACAGACATAGTATTGAGATACATAATGGGCCAGAAACCAAGAGTTACACTAGTATAGTGTGTAGAAAAGTAAGGGTCACAAAACTGTCTTCCTAGTGATAGTTTAAGTGCCGGAAAGTGCCTAAAACTTACATAAACTGCAAAATTCTGCAGAAAATCAGCACAATTCAGCTATAACGAGTTATTTAGCACAATAATAACATGGCAAATTTATGTTTTGATGTCCAAAACAACTTACAAAGTGTCGGGAATTAAAACTGCAACAAAAGGTGCTTCATACTTAGTGAAACTGCGGAATTCAGCACTTTAACGAACCGAACAACCGGACAATAACCGGGACATCAAAATTTTACTAGAAGTAATGTTTTTTTGATATTAAGCTAGTATTGGTGGAAGAACACCTTAAAAATCATAAAAACACCTAAACACACTTAAACATACTTAAACCTTCTAGTTTGCACTTTAAACCCCAACTTTCAAAAATTTACATTTTACCCCCCCCCCCCCCCACACCAAATCCGGCCCCAACAAGGGACCCACCAAGAAGATTTTATTCTACTTATTTATTAGATTATGTTGGGTATATTCTACACATATTATACCATATTCCATTACATGTTGGAAATTAGTTTATATAAACCAAGAGTTATAAGCACACTTATCACCATCATCTTCTTCACCCAAAACTCTTTCTTCTCCACCCCATAGCTCAGGCTCACACACACCTCCCATACAACTCCATTTTTACTTCCATTCCACCCATTCCCAAGTGATATTAAGGTGTAAGGAGCTAAGTTAGGAAGCTTGGAGCTTTCGGAAGTTGAAGGACCTTCACCGGTTGCTTTTATCCACTTCATTTCTTCACTTGATCATCCCTAGCCTTGAGCTAGTAGTAAGATCTTCTACTCTTCATTTTACATCTATTTTTAGTGGTTAAAAGATAATACAAGATGATTATCATGAAGAGCACTAAGAAACTAGAAGATGAAACATGAACATAAGCTTAAAATTGTAAGAAATCATGAAGAAATCATGTTGTTTTGTGTTGATTTACTTGTTGATCATTGTTTGCTTGTGAAAATGATGTAGATCATCACATGATCTTGCTAGATCATGATTAAAAACATAATCTAGTAAGATGAGAAGATAAACATGTTAGAGATTCATATATCATCCACACATAAAGCATGAACTTGAAAGAATATAATGTTTTCTTGAAAAATAATGATCAAAGTGAGTGGTAACACTTGTAGATCTAAAGGTTTATGGATGATTTCTAAAGAAACCAAGTTAAAAATATAAGTTTTACTAAATCTTGGTTCTTACATAAACAAATCTTATTTTTAGTGGTTAAACAAGTGTAGAAGCACTTACGTAACAAGAAGAATGCATAAAGAAGTATTTTTCGAAAACATGATTTGAAGTTGTAAACATCTATATTCTTTAAAAATGAAGTTTTTAAAGAACTGATCACACTTTAAAGGATAACAAGGCTTACTAATAACACTAGTAAGTATCTACAAATTTTCAAGTTCATGAAGTGGTAGATTATTACTTGTTTTTGGCAAATTGGTAAGTAAAGGTTGTTTATTATTGATTGTGGATTGATTGTGATGATTTTTACAAAAGAAAATGATATGCTTAAAAGCATGGAAACCTCCATTTTTAGGGGAAACTATGGCAAATTTTTCTAAAAATATAAACATTTAGAAAAATATTTTTAAACAAGTATTTACAAGTGTTTTCAAACCATAAATGGTTAACTTTGCCATAATTTTTGTCACAAAAATTATAAATATTGGAGGTTGGTTTTTACAAATAAAAGTGACTAAATATGTATTTAGGAAATATATATTTAGAAGGCACCATGTGTGTGATTATTTGTATATTATGTGTATTAGTTATATTATTTTAGGATTTGAAATAATATAACTCATCCAAAATACCAAGAACTTACAATCCAAAATATTACCAAAATCCTAAGAATATGAATATACAAGATTACACAAAATACCGGTAAAACCGAGCAAAGGAATATAACTCACAAAATATTCCAGAAATAATATTCATATGCATATTTTGGTAAATAGTATTTTGGACACCAAGGAAATGAAAATATGATTTCTACAATTACTACAAGAATATATCATATTTTGACAAGGCAAAAATATTTTATTTTTGGCATGTATGAATATATAGCTTTCTTGAGATTTTTAGAAAATATATTATTAAGAAATATATATTTTCTTACACAAACTCGAAATACAATATTTTTGAGGTGAAAGATATATCATTTTTGGGAAGAATAAGTTTATATATATTTTCCAAGTAGACTTGAAAATATAGTATTTTTGGAACTTATATGAAAATACGAATACTTTTGCCAACAAAGAATTATAAATAATTTTCTAAGTAACATACCTCGGAAAATATATTTTGGAAATACATATTAAAGTATCTTACTAAAAATATTATTCCAGAAAAGTTGATATAAAATTAAATATATGAATACTTAATGAATAGAATAAAAATACGTACTCTTGTACGTATAAATACACATCGGAATACGACACCAGTACATGACAAAAATATACAAGTATAAGACACCCCATCCTTGAGAAGGAAATACAAGTATAAATACTTGGGAAGTATTAAGTTAATATATATTGTTTTAATAATTATTCCAAAATTTAATAAATATAATTTGAGTTAAAATATTAATTATTTTAACAAATAATTATACACTTGGAATAATAATGAAGACACTATGAAACGTAACTCGAAGACGCTAATCAATACTAAGTCAAGGCACGACCCGCTCGTCTAATGGACCATAGTACGCATGTAGGTAGTCGTGTGTTCTAGACGAAGCTTTGTGTAACATTCCCAAAATTTTTATTCATATAACATATATAAAAACTTACGCATCATGGGTAAAATTGACCAATGAAAATATGAGGTGTTTTGGACAAGCATATGAACCATTTAAATTATAAAAATACATTATATTTGAACCTACTCTGTTTTTAATGAAACTTGGTTTAAAATGTAAATAAAATTATTCTCGTTCTAATGGCATACTTATTATTTTATAAAACGTTATATTTTAGAAGTTATAAACATTAAATAACTGAACCAGTTGAATTAATTATAATAATAAATATAAACAATTTAATTTTAAAGTGCACGTGTGCTGTGTATAAAAGTTAGAAAAAATATATATATATATATATATATATATAATAATAATAATAATAATAATAATAATAATAATAATAATAATAATAATAATAATAATAATAGAAACTTAAATGAACGTATGGCTAGAATAATAAAATAATATTTACATTTGGAATTCAAAGAAAAAGTGATGTGTGTATGGTGGATACATGGCTTTTAAAAAAGAAAAAAATAAAATAAAATAATAATCATCATAACTAACATTAAAGATGCTGTACACGCGTGTAGGCCATTTCGTGAGAAACAAGAATTGAAGCATTAGTATAAATAGCTTAACATGAGACTTCACATTTTGCTCATCCATTTCCTTCGCTTATCTCTCGAACGCCCTTCTCTTTCTCTAATTCCATTTTTCTTTCTTCTATATTATACCCATACTAATAATAATAAAGCCCTGTCTCATTTAAGTATTAAGCCCCTGATCACTAATACCCTGTCCAAGTGACGTAGGGCCCCGTAACGTATGTCAAGACTATGCCTAAATTCGTTGGGGTTCTGTCTCGTGACGTAGGGATAAAGTGGAATTGGGTTACTATACTTAATGTGAGTGCACTATATATTTTATTAAATAACCCAGAAGTGATACCCGAAATATAGCAACCCTCCTAAAACACCCCTGACACCCTACACTTTCTAAAATACACCCCGTATGTGAAAACCAAGCCCGAAATACAATATATAAATTAAAAACAAGAAATAGTAAGTTGAGGCGGGCCGCGTAGACCCACCCCAACCATTCACGCGGGCCGTATGAAGGTGTAACCGGATTCCTTTGATTTCTTAAGTTCAAGCGGGCCGCGTAAGGTTCCCTTAACAATAACGCGGGCCGCGAGAGGTTAAAAGGTGGTGCAGCCCGGTGCGGCCACGTGGCCCAACACCCGGCTAAGCTAGTTGTCGACTCAGCACAGCTACGCGTTGACCCAGCTTTGACGCGGGCCGCGTAAGCTTTGTGCTTATATTACGCGGGCCGCGAGAGACCCCGATTCAGGCACTATATAAAGGAGGCATCGGCTATCCATTTCAATTCGTTCATTCTTCGATTCTTTCTCTCAAATTCTGATATAGGCTTTATTAAGCGGGTATTATACCCCCCTAATTAGCGAAGCTCTGCCTCGTTGTAAGTATCATAACCCCTGGATACGTATTAGATACTCTGCCCGATTGATCTAGGGTTCCGTAACGGCTGTCGTGGTTCTGCCCGACGTAGTCGTTGGAATGCCGTCTCGGGGAGGGTATTACTAATGTTAAAATGGGTTATTATACTAACGCGTGTGCATTGTTTATTTAATTAGATTATAACCAGGGAATTACAAAGGAAAGCCCTATAATAGCAAAGTGAGTTGATCCACTTTTTGTAAACTTTTTGTTAATTGTTTTTACAAAACCTTGAATATTTCTTCATGCGAAAGACAGTTATTGAGTATTTGTAAGGGTACAATTATGATGGTATATTTGGGGTTTTGTAAACAAAATTTGTTACCACCTGGGGAGAGGAGTAACATGACCATAAGTCAGATGACAGTACCATGGATGTTAATTGGTATTACCTGTAAACAAATGTAATTGCTGGATCGCCCTCAATACTGTTCACTGTGACCTTTTACTTAAACTTGATTAAACCGGGATTCACTCACCAGTATTTCCTGCTGATAAAATGTTTTTAAACACGTGTTTCAGGTAACTTAGTGTGAAGCCAATAAAAGCCAGCTGGAGAGCACTGAAGGCTTGGAAAAGTGGCTATAAAGTTACCTAAAATAAAATAGATGTTTTTATTAAATCAAATAGGATTTATTCCTATGAAAATGTATGTACTGCAAAACTTGGGTTTTATCCCATGTGTTTAATATTATGAAAATATGGTGGTTTTACTCTGATAAAATATTTCCTAACTACGGTCCTGATGAAAAATTCCGCTGCCAATTTAGACAATACGCGATACCACCGAAACTGGCTCACGGCCGCCTGTTCCTGTGTTTGTATAAAGGATCGGGGGTTGTGACA
This sequence comes from Helianthus annuus, assembly GCF_002127325.2. Lineage (NCBI taxonomy): Eukaryota > Viridiplantae > Streptophyta > Magnoliopsida > Asterales > Asteraceae > Helianthus > Helianthus annuus. The sequence goes on along the minus strand of NC_035448.2, from coordinate 128,188,738 downwards.
GAATGTGGTATCAGAGCTATGCCACTGGTTCAAGCCAAAGAAGTGTTCTGCTAACACTTAAAGTTTTAAATTCAGTCTGTTAGGAAATAAAACTACGGGAATATGTGCATTTGTGTAATTTATAGATTGTCTGGTAGAGACAGCAAATCGAGAAACCGTTAGGATTTCTGAAATCTTGCAGGGAGCAAGAATAGAAATTTTTAATCAAAAATTTATTGCAAACCTTTAACTAATGAATCTGGTAGGATTTGATGTTGTATTAGGAATGGATTGGTTAATAGCCAATAAAGCCCGTATTTTATGTGATCAAAAGTCAATTCAAGTAAATTTACCAAGGGGTGAAAAGATCACAATTAAGGGAGACAAACCATCTAAATCCACGAAATTCATCTATGTGATGAAAACTGCAAGCTGTATAAGAGAAGGGTCTATAGTGTATTTGATTTCTATAATCACTAACACTAAAGGAAAAGAACTAAAAGACATTCTAGTAGTGTCTCAGTTTTCAAATGCCTTTCCAGAAGAATTACCAAGACTACCGCCAGACAGAGAAGTAGAATTCAGAATCCATCTGCTACCAGGAACGACACCGATTGCCAAAACACCTTACCGTTTGCCACCCGCCGAAATGCAGGAACTGAAGAAACAATTAGACGAATTGCTGGAGAAAGAATTCATACATCCAAGCTCATCGCCATGGGGTGTGCCGATACTGTTCGTCAAAAAGAAGGATGGATCAAATGCGTATGTGCATTGACTACCGTGAATTGAACAAGGTCACGATTAAGAATCGGTATCCATTACCAAGAATCGATGATCTGTTCGATCAACTTCAAGGAGCTCGATTTTTCTCTAAAATCGATTTAAGATCAGGATATCATCAATTAAAGGTACAGGAAGAGGATATTCCTAAGACTGCATTTAGAACAAGGTATGACCATTATGAATTTACTGTCATGCCATTTTGTTTAACCAATGCCCCAGCCGCATTTATGGACATGATGAACCGAATATGTAAGCCATATTTGGATAAATTCATAATTGTTTTTATTAATGATATTCTAATTTACTCTAAGAGTAAAGAGGATCATGCAAAACAATTGCACTTACTTCTAAGTCTATTAAGAAAGGAAAATCTTTACGCTAAGTTTTCCAAGTGAGAGTTTTGGTTAAAACAGGTACCATTTCTTGGACACTTAGTAAATCATGAAGGAATTCATGTGGATCCAACAAAGATTGAGGCGATTACCAGATAGAAAATCCTTGAATCACCAACCGAGGTTAGAAGTTTCTTAGGATTGGCTGGGTATTATAGAAGGTTTATTCGAGATTTCTCTAGAATAGCCATTCCCTTAACCAAGTTAACCTGTAAATCCAATAAGTTTGAATGGGGATTAAAACAAGAAGAAGCCTTTAAAATTCTTAAACAAAGACTAACCCATGCACCTATACTAGCGTTACCAGAAGAGAACTGAAGACTTTGTAGTCTATTGTGACGCTTCTAAGTTAGGTTATGGATGTGTATGGATGCAACGTCAAAAGGTTATAGCTTATGCATCTAGACAACTTAAGACTCATGAAGAGAATTATTCAACCCATGATCTAGAACTAGGAGCCATAATTTTTGCCCTTAGGATTTGGAGACATTACCTTTATGGTAGTAAGTTTACCATATTCACTGATCATAAGAGTTTAAGGTATGTTTTCGGGCAAAAAGAGTTGAATATGAGACAAAGACGCTGGATGGAAATTCTTAGTGATTATGATTGTAATATCCAGTATCATGCAGAGAAAACTAATGTAGTGGCTGATGCTTTAAGCCGAAAGTATCATGAAAAGCCAAGAAGGGTACGTTCTTTTAAGTTAAATCTACAAGTAAATTTAAATGATCAAATTAGAAAAGCACCAGAATCAGTAATGATACTGAAAAATTAAAAGGGATAATTAGGAAATTAAAACAAGGAACAGATGGAATTTGGAGATTTCATCAAAAGAGAATGTGGGTACCTAAATTAGGAAATCTACGTCACCGTATATTAGAAGAAGCCCATAAATCTAAGTATACGATGCATCCAGGAAGTGATAAGATGTACCAGGATTTAAGGACAAATTTCTGGTGGATAGGAATGAAAAAGGATATAGCAGCTTATGTTTCTAAATGTTTAACTTGTTCAAAAGTTAAAACTGAACACCAAAAACCCTTAGGTTTATTACAACAATTAGAAATGCCAGTTTGGAAATGGGAATTGATAACAATGGATTTTGTTACCAAATTACCTAAAACAAGAGAAGGTAATGATATAATCTGGGTGATTGTAGATAGGCTAACCAAGTCAGCTCATTTCCTACCAATGAAGGAAACTTTCAGTATGGAACAATTAGCCAAATTGTATGTAAATGAAATAGTTTCATTACATGGAATACCTTTATCAATTGTTTCTGACAGAGATAGTCATTTTACCTCTCATTTTTGGGCAAGTTTCCAAAAAGCAATGGGTACCAAGTTAAATCTGAGCACCGCCTATCATCCTCAAATAGACCGACAAAGCGAAAGGACAATCCAGACAATGGAAGATATGCTTAGAGCTTGTGTAATTGATTTCGGAGAACCCTAGTCTGTTGGGCAGAGATTGGGGAAAAGTAACTATCTGGACCTGAGATAGTGTAGGAAACAACCGACAAGATCATTCAAGTCAAAGAACGACTGAAAGCAGCACGTGATCGACAGAAAGGCTATGCGGATAACCGGCATACGCCATTAGAATTCCAGATAGGTAACAAAGTATTATTAAAAGTCTCTCCTTGGAAAGGAGTGGTAAGATTCATCAAACGAGGAAAGCTAAGTCCCAGGTATGTTGGACCTTTTGTGATTATTAGAAGAATAGGACCTGTAGTTTATCAGCTACAACTGCCAGAGGAAATGGAAGGAATACATGATGTATTTCATGTATCTAATCTCAAGAAATGCCTAGCTGATGAATCACTCATAATACCATCCAACACATAGTGGCACAAGGAATAATAGATGCAATGCCATTTATTCTCCAAACTGTTAAAGAAACTGAAAATAAAAGTAAGCATAGCAGTAAGAAAAAAATTGAAACAGAACCCAACATAAACAATGAACCCGTACTTCAGATGCCCATTCCCAAAAGAAGAAGAACCATGCCATATGGTTATTCTTATAAAGAATTCTGGTCCTGCAAACCCATAGAATTCTCGGGCAATGAAGAACCCATTACAGCTCTATGCTGGCAAGAAAAGACTGAGGCAGTCTTAAAAATAAGCAAGTATGCTGAAGAAAATAAGATAAACATAAGAGAAAATATCATTGGTGATTCTTATGAAAACATGAAGTCATATAAGAATAAATCCTGAAACGTATTATGTTTTAAAATACCATCTGTCTCAATAAAATATTCCGTGCATCGGAATCTCATAATATATAAGCATGAAAGAGACGCATACTTATTACATTGAACCTAGCTATAGTATCAATGGAAACAATGATATATTTGAAACTCCATTCTTCAACCAAAAGAAAACCACAACCATAATAACATCTATGCTTAAATGAAAAAGTTAGGATATTGATATTCACTGGTAACAACCAGGATAGTATTTAGACTTGAATCTAAGAAACATGCTTTAGTATAAAGCTTTGAGATAAGCCAATTACTTGCGTAGATAAAGTGTGATGGTTATTGGTATCTCGTGAGGATGATGACTAGAACAGTGTCTGTATGATAAATAAGCAATAACAACTGGCCACTGTTATTTCTTGTTTATTGGTACTACTCGGTTTTAGAACATGATCCATCATGAGAATACTAATTTCCTTATTCCTTGATACAAGCCATAATAAATGATGTACTTCTGAAATCATTATTTGAGAAAATTCTATTTATGGGAAATACAGTGATAACTACCTCTCCGGCAAGTCTGGGTATGATGTGGTATACACTCCAGCTTGTTCGGGTGAGATGGGGGTACCTCTCCGGCGAGACCGGGTGAGATGGGGTATATGTTATGATAATGAAATTCCCCAAATAGTACTATGACTTGATGTCTGACCTGTTTTTGGAAATATGAATCTATTAAATAGATTGACCTGATGAATGGTGTGTATATTACAATATGTGAAAACATGATTATATAGATATGTATATCTATAAGGAAATCCAAAGATCATAATGATTGACAATTAGGGATAAATCACGAACAGGTATGTCGATGATCAGGAATCTCTCGTATACGTCTATAATTCCGATATCAAACACTATTTCGTTTGACCATCAGTCTCAAAACTCGTGCGACAAGATGTACAATGGGAACCCTATAAGTTGGGATGTCATGGAAAGTATAAAATTTCCCTTTGTGATTATTCATGCATTAGAAAGCCTGTAACCAAAAGTTGTGCTAAGACACAAAACATCTAAAAACTTATAGAGAGTCGTTATTAAGAGCTCTTGAGAAGATAAGAGTAACCACGACTAGATATACTTACAAGAACTCTCTTTCCCTATAATTCTACCCAGATTTACCATTCGGAACCCTTAAATTTATTTGAAATGATAGGAATACGTACCTAACTGATAAATCTTTAATTGTACCTCTTCAAATTTATAGAGGTAAACGAAGAATTTAAATCCATTAAAAGACCATACAAATTAAAGGTAAGAATCTCAAAGCATAAAGAATTGTTCTGGTCAAACTAAAGTAAAATTCAAAACAAAGAGCAGAATATACCTTGAAACTAAATTAACTAAAAAAAATATTCATTCATATTTCAGGGAATCTCGAGGACGAGATTTAAAACAAGGTGGGGAGAATGTAACATTCCCAAAATTTTTATTCACATAACATATATAAAAACTTATGTATTATGGGTAAAATTGACCAATGAAAATATGAGGTATTTTGGACAAGCATATGAACCATTTAAATTATAAAAATACATTATATTTGAACCTACTCTGTTTTTAATGAAACTTGGTTCAAAATGTAAATAAAATTATTCTTGTTCTAATGGCATACTTATTATTTTATAAAACGTTATATTTTAGAAGTTATAAACATTAAATAACTGAACCAGTTGAATTAATTATAATAATAAATATAAACAATTGAATTTTAAAGTGCACGTGTGCTGTGTATAAAAGTTAGAAAAAAAAATATATATATAGCTATAATAATAATAATAATAATAATAATAATAGAAACTTAAATAAACGTATGGCTAGAATAATAAAATAATATTTACATTTGGAATTCAAAGAAAAAGTGATGTGTGTATAGTGGATACATGGCATTTAGAAAAAGAAAAAAATAAAATAAAATAATAATCATCATAACTAACATTAAAGATGCTGTACACGTGTGTAGGCCATTTCGTGAGCAACAAGAATTGAAGCATTAGTATAAATAGCTTAACATGAGACTTCACATTTTGCTCATCCATTTCCTTCGCTTATCTCTCGAACGCCCTTCTCTTTCTCTAATTCAATTTTTCTTTCTTCTATATTATACCCATACTAATAATAATAAAGCCCTGTCTCATTTAAGTATTATAGCCCCTGATCACTGATACCCTGTCCAAGTGACGTAGGGCCCCGTAACGTATGTCAAGGCTATGCCTAAATTCGTCGGGGTTCTGTCTCGTGACGTAGGGATAAAGTGGAATTGGGTTACTATACTTAATGTGAGTGCACTATATATTTTATTAAATAACCCAGAAGTGATACCCGAAATATGGCAACCCTCCTAAAACACCCCTGACACCCTACACTTTCTAAAATACACCCCGTATGTGAAAACCAAGCCCGAAATACAATATATAAATTAAAAACAAGAAATAGTAAGTTGAGGCGGGCCGCGTAGACCCACCCCAACCATTCACGCAGGCCGTATGAAGGTGTAACCGGATTCCTTTGATTTCTTAAGTTCAAGCGGGTCGCGTAAGGTTCCCTTAACATTAACGCGGGCCGCGAGAGGTTAAAAAGGTGGCGCAGCCCGGTGCGGCCACGTGGCCCAACACCCGGCTAAGCTAGTTGTCGACTCAGCACAGCTACGTGTTGACCCAGCTTTGACGCAGGCCGCGTAAGCTTTGTGCTTATATTACGCGGGCCGCGAGAGACCCCGATTCAGGCACTATATAAAGGAGGCATCGGCTGTCCATTTCAATTCGTTCATTCTTCGATTCTTTCTCTCAAATTCTGATATAGGCTTTATTAAGCGGGTATTATACCCCCCTAATTAGCGAAGCTCTGCCTCGCTGTAAGTATCATAACCCCTGGATACGTATTAGATACTCTGCCCGATTGATCTAGGGTTCCGTAACGGCTGTCGTGGTTCTGCCCGACGTAGTCGTTGGAATGCCGTCTCGGGGATGGTATTACTAATGTTAAAATGGGTTATTATACTAACGCGTGTGCATTGTTTATTTAATTAGATTATAACCAGGGAATTACAAAGGAAAGCCCTATAATAGCAAAGTGAGTTGATCCACTTTTTGTAAACTTTTGTTAATTGTTTTTACAAAACCATGAATATTTCTTCATGCGAAAGACAGTTATTGAGTATTTGTAAGGGTACAATTATGATGGTATATTTGGGGTTTTGTATACAAATTTGTTACCACCTAGGGAGAGGAGTAACATGACCATAAGTCAGATGACAGTACCATGGATGTTAATTGGTATTACCTGTAAACAAATGTAATTGCGGGATCGCCCTCAATACTGTTCACTGTGACTTTTTACTTAAACTTGATTAAACCGGGATTCACTCACCAGTATTTCCTGCTGATAAAATGTTTTTAAACACGTGTTTCAGGTAACTTAGTGTGAAGCCAATAAAAGCCAGCTGGAGAGCACTGAAGGCTTGGAAAAGTGGCTATAAAGTTACCTTAAATAAAATAGATGTTTTTATTAAATCAAATAGGATTTATTCCTATGAAAATGTATGTATTGCAAAACTTGGGTTTTATCCCATGTGTTTAATATTATGAAAATATGGTGGTTTTACTCTGATAAAATATTTCCTAACTACGGTCCTGATGAAAAATTCCGCTGCCAATTTAGACAATACGCGATACCACTAAACTGGCTCACGGCCGCCCGTTCCTGTGTTTGTATAAAGGATCGGGGGTTGTGACACTTTGAGTTACATCGGATACAAGGAACGCAAAACTGTGAGTTCATGTCCGCCTTTTCTTTTAACTGTTTTGAGTTTTATAACTTTGGGGGTGAAGTACATGTTACAAAAGGAATACATACAATTACAATTGGTATGGTTAACTTTGGAAAGTACAGTAGATCATGTGAATGGGTAGGCGCACTCTTAAGGCCATTAATCCTCGTTGTAGGACCAAGGAACATGAGTGGTAGATCTATTTGGGTGTAGCAAGCCCCACCCATGAGTTCGTCGAGTGGACCATGTGGTGACTATGTCTTACAGCCGGAAGCCCGGTACAAAGTCTGCTAGGTTTGAGTCTTCCTGCACCATGTCACGTATATTAATGTATTAGCTACACATTAATTGAACTGTTTCCTTGTTGCTTTCATACCGGATTTCAATTACATAGAAACATACTTACAAAGGTTTCAAAGGTTTATTCACAAACACACACATGAACTCGCTTAACTTTTGTTGATGTTTTCAAACTACATGTATTTCAGGAAACTAAGTATGGATCTGGCGGGCGTTAAGTTTCAAGTGTTGTCTGGAATAAAAGATGTCACCCGGTGTCGAATGGTTTAGAGTGTGTATCCTATCCTGGATAGGGTACATGTTTCAAAGCTTGGTTATCATTAGTGTATTTTGAAAAGTCCTTGTGGAACTTAAAACCTGTTGGTGTTGTATTCTGAATACGAAGTTTGTGTTTTTGGGATTAAATCAATGTTGTTGTAATGTTTCAAAACTTAATCAATGGGTGAACACCTTGGATTTATCATATAGTTGCTTGTTATGGTTGAATGCAATGATATTAAGCAAGTCACACCAAATCACGCTTCCGCAAAAGTCAGGGTGTGACAGTTTGGTATCAGAGCTTCGATTGTAGCGAACTAGGATTCCTTCTTGAGTCTAGACTACAATCATTAGGGCTCTCACGAAAATATTTTTACAACATGTTTTCATTGCATACACAAAACGCCCAGATCCAGGAAAACAAACATTTTTACAAACAAAAAAAAAGACACGAAACACATTTTATGGTTTATGTTTATGGTTCAGTCTGAGAGACTGGGTGTTTCAGTTTGAGAGACTGGGTGGTTCAGTCTAAGAGACTGGGTGGGTCAGTTTGAGAAACTGGGAGGTTTAGTCTGAGAGACTAGGTGGATTTGTCTGGGAGACTAGGAAGGATAGAAAGTTTCATGAAGAATAATGTGAATACATGATTACATGATGAATTGTCTTTGCTTGCAATACACTAAGTATTAGTGATTATTATGGATATACATGCTATGATTATTATGTACCGGCAAACATGTCACCTTCTTCAGAGAGCGAGTTGTCAGACGTTGACGACCCTATGGCCACCGCCACAGATAATGAGATTGCATCTTCGTCGGAGATGTTTACGTCAGACACCGAGAGTGACCCTCACATGCTGACCAAGGACGAGGACGACTCCCAGCCATTCGCGCTACCAGACTTGGTCGATGGTTTACCCCCCTTGCTGATGGCTTCCCTAACGAGGACCCTTTTTGACATCCCTGTTCCAGTCCATGGCCACCTCGTCATTTGGACACCCCGATGGCGAGCACATCGTCCTCCGATCGTCGTTGCCGTACCTCTCGTGGTCATTCCTCCCGAGGATCTGCCCTTTCGACGATTTATTTATGATGACATTGATTTATTAGTTGATGATCCTCCTGTTGACGCCCATGGTGATAGAGAGATAGCTGAGGATGTCATTGCTATGCTACCTCCTGAGATTCCTGCCATTGAAGTATTCTCTGCTTCCATTTTACACTCGATTTCAGACTCCTTTGCGCCTGTGACATCTGCAGCCTTACAGATGACCGGATTGCAGCTTCCTACTACTGACTCAGACGAAGACACCGCTATGACTGCTGCACTATCACCTGCTTTAGATACCACATCTTCGCACGACCTAGAGCCAGCTCCTGTTCCTTTTGGGTTAGCCTGATGTTGCACTTACTGATCCTAAGCCCTTGCTTGATCATGACCCTATTTCTTTTGGTTTACCAAACATTGCACCTCTTATACCTGACCCAGTTCCTGCACCTGTTGATTTTCTTTTTGTTGAGTTATTTATTCCCCCGCTTGCACCAGCGGATGTTGCTCCTTTTCCTCACTATGGAGACCGACGTCCATTGCACCGACATGCCTATCGCTTTCTTTCAGGACATACCCGCACCCCAGGAAGGTACTCCAGGTCAGCACCCGCATGACGATCCTTTTGCTACAGCAGCATTTTCTCTGACCTCACAGGCTGCACCGTTTACTCCTTTCAATACTTCACCGATGGACGAGCCATTCCGATGGTTCCTACCGTACACTACGCTGATTCCAGACCCCTACCATCCCTCACATCATGGAGGCTACACACGGGATGAGTTGCTCCTGTTAATTCAGCTACAGTTTGAGGTTTTGAGTTACAGAGTTTTGGAGTTTGAGCTGACATCACGCTCTCCACCCTGTCTAGGCCAGTATACTTTGATCCTCCACATTCATCATTGTCTCCTTTTGCACTCTCACCTGCTGCCCTTACACCTTTCCTAGGTGTTGATACTTGTTTCTCTACTATCAAGCAACAGACCATATACGTGCTTTGCCATATATACAAGCTCGAGGAGAAACTCGCACATGTTAGCAGTTGCTTTTTCTTCCCTCCTCCACCACAATAGTTGGTTCTGGTTTTATGCGGATTGCATTACTTTTGGGTAAAGACACTACTAATGAACCGAGATTGTGGAGACTTTTGAAGACCACTTTTGACCATGTGATTTTGATACACAAATAGACTTATTGGACAAGGGTAGAGTGACCCTGTGTCCCTTTTGATGTGATACACTTCGTAGACAATGTGATTGTGGTCGGAAAATAATGAAAGCCCAATCGTCATATTCCCCATTAAACATGTAACAATACTTTGTGGTCAATGACTAATAAAAGCTCAATCTCCATGCCCTCACTAAGCACGTTGTTGATCTGCATGCGTGTGTTATAGTTGTGATGCTACGTGCTTGCTTGTTATGTTCTCATTAAATATGTTCCCATCTACATGTTTGTACTATAATTGTGATGTTATACGATTGCTTGCTATGACGATTGCTTATATACATATGTATACACACCTCCTAGGTCTGAATCGTTAAGTAGGTGCTTATGTGTCCATATCCTTAATAAGACCTGACCTAACCGATCTTCATCTTAGAAGATGTCGCTTCAGAGAAACACCGATACCAATAACCCTCTGCCGACGACAGAGGCTGAATTACAAGAACACATCTCACATGCCATCGCACAGTAGGAGGCCCTTCGCTTTGAACGCAGCGGAGGTACCTTAGGAAATAACCCACCCAACGGTAATGTTTAGTCACTTAAGACACATTACAAAACGTTTGGACATTTCCAAGAGTGTTTTGCTAATGCCTTACATGAATGATGTTGCTTATGTCGCATGTTGCACCTACAAGCAGTTCTTGGGTTGCAAGCCCCTGGATTTCGACGGCACCAGGGGTGCCATAGCTTTTGTGCGTTGGGTTGAGAAGACAGATTATGTTTTCCAATTAAGTAAATGCGCCGCCGAGCATCAGGTCACGTACATAGCTGGACTGTTTCTGGATGGGGCTCTGTCATGGTGGAACCTTAAGGTTCAGAAGTTGGGCGAGATTGCTGTGTATGCTTTGACGTGGGACAAACTGAAAGAACTGATGAAGAAGAGATATTGCTCGAGGGCAGAATTCCAGAAGTTGAAGACTGAACTTTGGAACTTGAAAATGGAAGGTCCAAAGATAGCCGAGTATGTGCAGAGATTTCATGATTTATCGCAAGTTGTTCCATATTTGGTGGAACTAGAGTTTAAGAGGATCGAACGCTTTATCAGGATTTGAGGGTGAGGTGGTGGTTGTAGATCTATGTGAAACAGCCGGTAGGTTAACGAATGGTGATGATAAGGACGGTTTGGAGGAGAGGAAGGGGTTTGAGAGTGAGGTGGTGGTTGTAGGAGGTGCTAAGGCCATTGCAGGAAGCAGAGAAGTGTGGTGAGTAGTGGCGGTGAGAGTGTTGAAGAGAGTGAGAAAGGGGTGTTTAGAGAGAGAGAAAGTGCAGCGATTTAGGGGTGTTTGGGATTTTGTATATGTTATAATAAAATTGAAATGACCAAAATGCCCCTGAACAAAAGGACAAAACAATCAACTTTCAACAGTCAAAATAGGGGGTTTTTAGATTTTGGACTAAAATGGCAATAAAAGTGAAACCACAGGGACCCAGATTTAAAAAGTTTGAGATTTGGACTAAAATGGCAAAAGTGCCCAAACCATAGGGACCAAAATGGCAGTTTACTCAAGAATTCTTGATGTCTCTATTATTTATTTTATTTTTTGAGTAAAAAAGTATTATTAAATACTATTATGTATATGTATATATAGACTCACCCTCCGACTAAAAAGTTTCGGATCCATTAGCTTTCAAAGCTGTAACAACCCCAAAATGTAAATCAATTATTTTAAATATAATGTCGGTGAACAAACAAGTGAACTAACTAGGATTAAAAATAACCTAGTTAGATAAAAGTCTTGTAGTATAATTGGGTTAATACACTAAATGTAAGAACTAAACAAAAGTTGAGGGGCTTGTGTTGTAAGACTTGAAACTTAATTTAATTAAAACAAATAACTCACACCAAACACACACAAAAAGGTGTGTCTGGTCGATCATCAGAGAAGGGGGCGACCCAATGTCACGACCCCCGACCCACCCTGGACGGAATCGGGAGCCGCGAGCCACGAGCAGTCAAGTGGTACCGGTGATTACTTTTGAAAAACATTGCAGCGGAAATTTCATCAGGACCGTGAGTTAGGAAAAAAATCAGAGTTTAAAAACACCGGATTTTATTTATTAAATAGATGGGATAAACCCATGTTTTACAAAGGTAGCTTTAATAAAAACGATATTTCTTAATTTGATTTAATTAAGAAAATAAGCCACTTCTTGAAGTCTTTCAGTGCCGGATCCAATTCTTACTCCAATCTGCTGTAATTACCTGAAACGCGTTTTAAAAAAGTTTTGTTAGCGGGAAATACTGAGTGAATCATTCATTTTACTGAAAACGACACATTTGCTATAATTCACAGTATTAAAAGAGATTACAATGTTTCTATGTCAACCAATTACCCACAGTATTTGTCACTCGACCGGATCTATGACTTTGGTCATATCACTGTTGGGTCCGTTAACCCACACGTGACGTAAATCCCTATTTAGGTCCTGTCACCTAAAAGGGTATCATGATATAGGCTCGCCCACCTAATCTGATAAAAATACTAGTAATGTGCACAATACCCCACATACCGGCTGTAATTGAAGACTACATAAACTTAATCACTATAATTATAACTTTGGAAAATAACTTGGAGTATTGTAAAACAGTTGATAAAAAGAGAATGACTCACATTATAAGCATGCAATATTGATTTAACAAGCATTCTGATTCAATTCTTCTGAGAATTAGCATCTACTTTTATTGTAAGTGTATGGGGTAGAGTTTTAGCCTATGGATAAGCCTGGTAACCTAATTTAAATAATAATGCACACGAAACTAGGTAATTAACTAATACAGCATTTACGATGACTCCCGAGATTAATACCCTCACAACGAATGACAAAGTGAAATACTTAAACATCCATCGGATTCGCAACGAATGACAGAGTACACCCCGAGTTTGGGTGGTACTCAAACATTCAAGTCAAAATCACGACTAATGACAAAGTATAAACCCAATTTGAGTAGCACTTAAACATTCGACGGATAGTTTCAATCGATCGGACACTAAATCGTAGCAGCGATCGAGTTAATACCCTGTATCGTAGCAGAATTTGTGATTGTGGGTGTTTGGTAGTATTTGGACGATATCTCGATGTAGAATTGGAATTTGAACATCGAACTAATGCAAAACTTCAAGTGCCAACCCCCTCTATATATACTGAAAATTTGGTTCCCCCGCGTGTCGCGACAGGGAGACCTGTCTCCTTCGCGTGGCGCGATGGGTCAAATTTTAGCATAGGGTGGCCACGTTCATGGGTAGGCTAGGTGAGTCGACGGATCGAGAAAATTCGATTTAGACAGCGAATTATAAGGATAATCGTCAATAGGGAATACCCCCCCCCCCCCTGAGTTTTAGGGGCCCCGATCCTGATTCTGATTGTTATGAAAATTTTAGGAGTGGTGCAAGATTACTTGGGTGTCTCAACTAGGGTTTCCTATTGAGTAAATAAAATAATAGGTATGACTTTTTGATGAGAGTTGTTTACAAAATAGAATAATAAATATTAGTTTTTGGTAAATCACAAAAAGAGAATAAAATAGTGAGAAAAGAGATTGAACCCACTGTGTAACTTTAGGGTTCAACTAGAAAATCTCCTGGTAGAATTTTTTTTTGTAAAACTTTTAAGTTAAAAAAAAATATATAATGCACTCGTGGTAAGTATAGTACCCCTAATTCAACCGAAAAGGGTAGCGGTGATTGGGAGTTACAATACTTAAAATGGGACAATGCTTTGGAGTATTATAGGTATAATAGTTAAGAAAAATATATATATATAAAAGGAACAGAAAGATGGCAATAGAAGAAGAAAAGGAATTAGCAAATGAATTTTATAAAATTGCCATCTATATTTATAGTACTTTCAATTTCTTGCCTGGGAAGCTTTTTGATTCAAATTCTTACACGTACCTACCTACGTGTTTTGATTTTAATGTAAGTTAGATTTACCCTATTTTTCATATTTAGAACTTACACTTACGTGTAAGTTAAGATTCTTTTATTTATTTCTTTATTTATTTTATTTCATACTTTACGTATACAATTCAATTGAATTGTAATTATTATTATTATATTACTATAATTAATTGATATATTATAATTAATTAAATTAGTTTACTTCTTTAGCGCGTATAACTTTTAAATATAACGTTTTATAAGACAATAAATATGTCTTTTAGAATGAGAATATTTTCGTCTACATTTGGGTCTAAGTTTCATTAAAATACAGTAGGTTCATGTTGGGATTGAACCCTACCAAAGGAACAGATAATAAAAGCCAAAATTGGATCACAGCAGAAGATTCAGAATAAGCAGATGTTTGGTTACAAGTCTCTCCCCTTGAAAGTGGTTTCAACATCTGCTGACCTCCTATCTGCTGATCATGCTAACTGCTGATCAAGACAAAGTCTGATAGAAGAACTAAAGCTCTGCTGCTTAATCTACTGCCTTGGTTCAAGCATTGCTGATCATAACAAGAACTGCTGGGTTCACAGCAGTGGAAGGATGCAGCAGCAGTTTGAGTCTGTTTTATGTATTGAAATGTAATATCAGTAGTTAGCATAACAGTGTTTGTATAGATCAGAGGTTAGAGTTTGTTAGGAGGTTAGATGTCACTTTCATGGTGACGTCAGCTTTGATGCTCAGTGGTTTGCAAGTTCCTATAAATAGAACAGTACTCTGTACTGTTCAGTTTAGCTCTTTCACCATCTTCTTTCTGCACGAACAAACACTGAGCTCAGGCTGAGGGGGAGTTTGCATATCATACACGCATTGTAATCAAAGTTTAAAAATAAATTTAATCATTTGATTCAGTGTTTGAAAATGTATGATTGATAGCATTTCTTCTGTTCCATTAAATTCCGCTGCACTACTCTTCCATTTGTTCATTTAAATTCAAACACAAATCACAATCAATCCAAACTCAGATCCTAACAATTGGTATCAGAGCTTGGACAGTCAAACTTGATCTAACAATCATTTTGACGTAAATAGTTCAGCTCGAAATTGTTGATACTGATCGTTTGTTCGTTGTGTTGAAAAACAGAGTAAGGTTTAATCACCAATAAAGTTGATTAATCAGTGCCTGTAAAACAACTGGAAAGATGTCGCAATCACAAGATGATAAAAATAACATTGGCTCTTTGTTTAAACCACCTATGCTTTAAAGAAATGAGTACAACATCTGGGAGCGAAGGAGGAGTCACATCCTCGCTCAACAAAACATTGGATGTTGGAGGTCTGTCGTTTTCGGTCCTCATGTTCCTATGGTGCCAAGCGCAGAGGATGCCAAAAAGTCCTTTCCTAAACCAACTGAAAATTACACTGAATTGGATTTTCAGAAGTTTGAACTGGATGCCAAAGCGTTTAACATCATAGCCTCTGCACTCCCCAACGAAATCTATGCTGGACTGTTACATTGTAACAGTGCAAAAGAATTGTAGGATGCATTGAAGGAACAGTTCGGAGGAACGGAGGAGGTTATCGAAAACAATAGGGAAATTCTGAATCAGCAGTATGAAACGTTTTGTCACATCAAAGGGGAGTCACTAACCCAGCAATTTGAACGTTTCAGTTGTCTCATCAGTGAACTAAGGCTTGTTAAGATTACATTTCCGAATGCAACCCAAAATAGCAGGTTCCTTAGATCACTGCCAGAAAAATGGGACACAATTGCTTTTGTCACCAGGAATTCAGCTGAATTCAAAGATCTGACCCTGACCCAACTCCATGGTAGACTCCTGACCTATGAAAGAGAGTTGAACCAAAAAACGGAGGTTGCAAGAGTCTGGTAAAGTTGCTGATGATTATTCATTCGGCAGCACAGCTCTATTTGGTCAGGAAGAATCTGGCAGTGGCAGTAAGGATCAGAGTTATGATCACTTTATTGACATAACTGCTGGGGGTAACTTTGCCAACTCTAATTCTCACTCTACAAATTATGCTTTCACAGCAAATACTGAAAACCAGATGTCAGATAATTTGTGTTTTGAGCTGAAGGATCTGCAACATTTTGATCCCACTGACTTAGAAGAGATGGACATCTTGCATCAGTTGGCCTTGCTTAGTGTAAGAACAAGCAAGTTCTACAAAAGAACAGGGAGAAAATTTCCAGGGCTTCATGGAAATTTAAGGGTGGGGTTGGATAAGTCGAAAATCAAGTGTTACAAGTGTAGTAGGCTAGGTCACTTTGCTAGAGAATGTAGGAGTCAAACTACTGGTCCCATAATAACTCACCCTAGCACAAACCCTAGACCACAACAACAAAACACTGTGCACTATACCCAATATGCCCCTGCAGCACATGTTAACACTGCTCATTATGCTGCAACCCCTGTGCCAGTGCATTATGTTCAAACCACTGTTCCACAAATTTAGTATGTTCAAACCCCTGTTCCTCAGGCACAAGTGCAACCTGTTGCACCTCAAACAACTGCTCCAACTGTGACACAACCAGATCAGCAAAGCTTTTTTACACAAGGCTTTGTTGATTGGAGCAGCATGCCTGATGAACTTGGTGATGAAAATTTTACTCTATATGCTTCTAATGATGCTTTTAATGATGAATGCTGTTTGATGGCATTAGAGTCAATACCAGAAGGGGATGAAGCTGAAGGTGAACAGCTAAGTGCTGAAACAGTGGATGAAGTTGCTGAAGCAGTGGTTACTGCAGTTGCTGGTGAACTACTGCTGGAAGAAAATTCAGAAACCCTGATTGAACAACTGACCGATCCTTGGTCCAAAGAAGACAAGGAAAAAGAAGAGTTGAAGAAAGCTGGTGATGTAGAAGAGAGAGCTGATGAAGAAGATAATCATCAATGTGATTGTGCCATGATGGCTGCTGCTAAGGTATCACCTCAAGTTCTTGAAAAACTGTGTTCAAACAACTGTGTTATTGCATTTGCTAACATTAAAGAGGTGAATGAAAACCTTAGAGATAAAATCTTGTCTGATGAGGTCAAATTTGAAAAGTCATTGAAAGAACTTAGAAACAAATTGGCTGAAAAAGATAAAGAGATCAGCAGCTTGAAAGAAGAACAAAGCATAACCAAAACTCAACTCCAAACTATGGTAGAAAAATACCAACTTTGCAAAAAGGAGTTAGAGTCTACCCAGATCACTTGTGAAAGATGGGTAGAGTCTTGCAAAGGGTATGAGGTTATGCTTGAGAAACAGCTTAAAAGCAATGTCAAGTTTGGTATAGGTCATAGAAAATATGATGACATTGCAAGCACTGCTGCAATGCAAGCTGTTTCTTCTGAAATCATACCAACCAACAAAAATGGCCAAGAGGTTAAAATAACCGACAAACTTGGAAACAAAATTACTCTAGAAAAATCTGTGGGATCCTCAACTTTTGAGGAAATTGAGAATTACCAATTTAAACCCACATGGTCTGATGAGTGTGATATCCTTGAAAATTTCAAACCAATGGATTTCACAACCACTGATGGTGTAAAAGCTCCAAAAGCAAGAGTCATTCCTATCAAAGATATCCCAACAGAGGTTCAAAACTGTGTTGCAAAGGAATCTGAAAAAAGGAAGAAAAGAGAAAAGATCAAAAACTTGTTTTGTGAGTTCTGTGAAAAGAAGAATCATCTAACAAAAGATTGTTTTCATCTAAAAGCATATGATATAAACAAAACAAGCATCATTTTACCTGCTGAAAGCTGCACCATCTGTGGTAAAGATAATCACAAAACTCAAGCATGTGTGTATCTCAAAAACTTTGATATAAAAAGGAATGAATACACTGCTAAAACATCCTTGAGTCCATCAACATCATCTGTTAAGTTCACCAAGAAACAACCACTGTTTGTCCCTGTCCAAACAGCTGTCACAAAACAGCTGAACCAAAAGTCTGTCCAAAGAGATGTACAGGTGACTGATGCACCCCCTGCCAATCAATTCAGAAAAGGCAAGGAAAAAGCATCATACCAAAGGATTCCACATGTTTATGAGGCTTACAAAAAGCCTTCTAAACCAAGAGTGAACAGACATCCTTTTGGTTATCAATAGATGATGGGTCAAGACCCCCAACAGTGGTTAGAGAGAAACATTCCCAAAAATGTTCAAACCCCTGAGCTAACCACTATCCATGCATCTGCCTCCATCCCAGTCACTGTTGAGACCCCATCCAATGCCCTGTTGGCTTTGGAGACCTCTATGAACTAATCCGTTTACTTCATGTGCAGGGAGCTTCTGCATGCTTAGATAGTCTTTGGTATGTAGATAGTGGAGGCTCCAGGCACATGACAGGATGTAAAGCCCTTCTTCAAGATTTCAAAATTCATGGAGGGGGTGATATATCCTTTGGTAATAATAGTAAGTGAAAAGTTTTGGGGTCTGGTACAGTAAAGTCTGGGAATGTAAAATTTGAAAATGTCAATCTTATTGATAATTTGAAATTCAACCTCCTGAGTGTGTCTCAAATGAGTGATAAAGGGTTTGGATCATTCTTCACAAAGGATTGTTGTAGGATTATTGGACCAGAAATGGTTAGTAAGATTGAAGCAATAATCAAGAAAGGCTCAACAAAACTTGTTGCTCAAAGAAGTGGCAATGTTTATGTTGTTGACATGTCAAGAGAATGTCCCAGAGCTGATGCCTGTCTCTTCTCAGCTGCCTCTAACAAAGAGACAGAGCTATGGCACAAAAGACTGGGACACACAAATCTCAAAACAATCAATGAAATTTCAAAAATGGCTTAGTAAGAGGCTTACCACAAAAAATGTTTTCATGTCCTGAACACTGTGTTTCCTGTTTAAAAGGAAAACAGCACAAGAGCTCTTTTAAGTCCATTGAAGAGTTCAAAACAACCCAGTGTTTGCAAATGCTGCACATGGATTTGTTTGGCCCAGTGCAAGTCATGAGTCTCAAAAAGAAAAGATATTGTTTGGTTATTGTTGATGACTTCTCTAGGTTTACATGGACCTTCTTTTTACACTCAAAAGATGAGACTGCAGGCATTTTGCAAGACTTTGTGATACAGGTTGAAAAGCAATTTGACCTTCCAGTAAAAGTCTTCAGGAGTGACAATGGCACAGAATTCAAAAATAAGGAGTTGGATGCCTTCTGTGTGAAGAAAGGAATTGTAAGGCAGTACAACATTCCTAGAACACCAGAGCAAAATGGGGTTGTTGAAAGAAAGAACAGAACATTGATTGAGGCTGCTAGAACCATGCTTGCAGATTCAGGTTTGCCATTAACTTTTTAGGCAGAGGCAGTAAACACTGCTTGCTATGTCCAAAACAGAGTTTTGATCAACCCCGGGCACAAAAAGACTGCTTATGAAAATATGTATAAAATAAAGCCATTAATCTCATATTTCAAAGTTTTTGGTTGCCCCTGCTTCATTTTGAACATAAAAGATTCTATCTCAAAGTTTGCAGCCAAAATCGATATGGGATATCACTTGGGATACTCAACCACTGCTAAGGCCTACAAAGTGTTTAATACACGGACCAAAGCAATGGAAGAGACCTTGAATATAAAGTTCAATGAACTTTCATCAATGAAAATCCCTGCAAATCCTGCAGAATTGTTTGATCTTGAAAAATTCACTTTTGAAAATACTGCTGTCAAGACTAATACTGCAGGTCCATCAGAGGATTCATCACCAGAATATGGATATGAAATCATCATTCCTCAAAAGTCTGCTTCAAAAGGAAGAGCATCAGTTGTTCAAAGCAGTTGTCAAAGCTCAACCACTGCTACCTCAACAGTTGTTGACCAAAGTAGCCCCTTAACCCCTGCTTCCACCTCATCAAACACTGCTGACAAAAGTCCTCAAACAGTGGATCAAAGTCAGCAGGTGTCCACACCTTTACCTCCAATGCCTCCACCTTTTGAAGCCACTGCTGGGTCATCAAAGTCACCAGCAGTGGTTAGCTCAGATGATATACATCTGCAGCCTTCACCACAAAATGCCATCATTCCATACCAAGGAGAGCTAATCTTCTTGAAATCTCATCCACCAGATCAAATCATTGGCAACATCAATGAAGGGGTGCTCACAAGAAAGCAGTCCCAAAACATTTGTCTTTTTGCTAGCTTCCTATCACTCCATCAGCCAGTCAAGTACCAAGAGGCACTGAAAGACAACAGCTGGGTAGAAGCCATGCAAGAAGAGCTCCAACAGTTCAGAAGACAACAAGTATGGGAGCTTGTACCACTACCAGAGAATGTAAGTCCTATTGGCACAAAGTGGGTCTTCAAAAACAAAACTGATGAAAGGGGTATTGTTGTCAAGAATAAAGCCAGGCTTGTGGTTCAAGGCTACAGACAAGAAGAGGGTATTGACTATGATGAAACATTTGCCCCGATAGCACGACTTGAAGCTATCAGACTCTTTCTGGCCTTTGCTGTCAACCACAACATCAAGGTGTATCAAATGGATATCAAATGTGCTTTCCTCTATGGTAAAATTCAAGAAGAGGTATATGTCTGTCAACCTCCAGGTTTTGAGGATCCATTTTATCCAAATCATGTCTATAGGCTAAATAAAGCTTTGTATGGCTTGAAACAAGCACCTAGAGCCTGGTATGAAACTCTTTCCACCTTTTTACTTTCCATTGGTTTCACCAGAGGCAGGATTGATAAAACACTGTTTTTAAAATGGAGAGGAAAGGATTTGATGATTGTCCAGATTTATGTGGATGACATCATTTTTGGAAGCACATGCAATAAAATGTGTGAACAGTTCAGGCACCTCATGACAGCTAAGTTTGAAATGAGTGCAATGGGTGAACTTCAATGCTTTCTTGGTCTCCAAGTAAGGCAGCTGTAAAATGATACTTTCATCCATCAAGGCAAATATGCCAAGGAGCTTTTAAAGAAATTTGATATGGATGATTGTAAGCCATGTAGTACACCCATTGCAACCAATAAATTGGTCATGTCTGAAGAAAAGTATGATTTGGTTGATCAGACCTTATATAGAAGCATGATTGGGTCTTTATTGTACCTAACTGCATCTAGACCAGATATCATGTTTGCAACATGTGTCTGTGCAAGATCCCAGTCAGCCCCTAGAAAGTCAAACCTTATTGCTGTAAAAAGGATATTCAGATACCTCAAAGGTGCTCCCACACTTGGTATCTGGTATCCAGCTGATGGTAAAATTGAGCTTTCAGGTTTCTCAGATAGTGACTTTGCTGGATGTGATAAAACAAGGAAGTCCACTTCAGGAGGGTGCCAATTCCTAGGCAATTGCTTAGTGTCTTGGAAAAGCAAAAAGCAAGCAGCTGTTTCCACATCCACTACTGAGGCAGAATACATAGCTGCTGCAAGCTGTATAGCCCAACTGCTCTGGCTTCAAAATCTGCTACTGGATTTTGGTATCACTGCCTTGAAGACACCACTTATGTTGGACAGCCAGGCAGCAGAAAATATCATCAAAAATCCAGTTTCCCATTCAACCACCAAACATATCGACATCAGACATCACTTTGTGAGGGATTGCTATGAAAAAGGTTTGATTTCTCTGCATCATGTTCCAACTAAGGATCAGCTGGCAGATGTGCTAACCAAAGCATTAGACACATCCACCTTTGAAAGCTTGATCTCTAGGATTGGCATGCTTAACATGGAATAACAGGCAAAATCCTGTTTTTTCATGAATAAAAGCATTAAAATGTTTTCAGAAAATCGAAAATCCATCCTTAAAAATAGCTAAAATGAATCTTTCATTAAAATCCTAAAAGTCTGCCATAACCACTGATGGGTTCAAAAAGTCTGTGCTTCTACAAAAAGTTTGTCCTCTGCTGAAAGTCATCCCCTGTTCTCATTTTTTGGTTAACCAATGATGGTCAAAATCAGTGGTGCATCCACTGCTGAGCTATCTACTGATGGTAAAAAGCATCCACTGTCCTCCATTATCATTACAACTGATGTTCTCACCAGTTGTTTTCACAATCTGTACTGTTTAAAAGTACTGTCCTTCACTTCACCAGGGGATGGCATGCGGGCAGTACTTAGGGGTCAGACCTTTTGTAACTGCTGCCACGTCAGCATTCACTCTTTCTCTATAAAACCCCCTTTCAACACCCAAACAGGGTTTCACTGTCGAATTGAATTCTCAAAAATTCTCTTCTCAAAGCAGTTTCCATCACATTTCGTCAAACCTCTCCAAAATCTCATCTTCGATACTCATCTTCAAAATGAGAAAATCGAAATCATCCGCAAAAGCTTCAAAAGGGGCCTCTCAAAAGGCTACCTCCACCGACATCCCGCACAAACCATCTCACAATCTACTGGGTCTTCTCACAAAGCCCGGCAACATCGATACATTTGATTCCATCCTCGACATACTCAACGCCTCAAAGTACAAAACTTTGTTGACCGCTAATGCACCCATTTACCTGCAAACTCAGAGAGACATTTGGAAAAATTGCATCCTTGAAAAACAAGGAGAAGATATCATAGCCATTAACTCTACTCTGCAGAAGAAAGCAGTCCAAATAACACCGCAATCAATATCTGAGGTCTTTCAGCTTGCTGACCAGGAAGGTAAAGATTCTTTCCCTAAAAACGAGTTAAAAACTGACTTCATTGAGAGAGGGTATGCAGACTCAATGAAGAGGGATACCTTACAAAAAGGTTTCTTCCCTTCTGCAACCAGATTTTTATTTCATACCATTCTCATGTGTGTTTCAAACAAAACCACCTCCTTTAATGAAATACCATTGAAAATTCAAAACTTGGGGTATGCTATTTTACAAGGAGAAAATCTTAACTACTCCAAGGTAATTTTCAATGATTTGGTTAAAAATGTTGAAACAAAATCTTTCTTACTGTTTCCAAGATTCTTAAGCTATTATTTTGAGAAAACGTTCAGTAAGGATGATATTACGGTAATAAACCAAGGTGAATCTTTTCAAATAAACAGCTTAACTGCTGAAACATTTTCAAGAATGTTAACGCCTTGTAAAACACAAGCAGAGGTGCCTGAGCAGACTTTAGCAGCAAACACTGCTCCTCAGGTATCTGCTGCTGAGCCTAGTGCTCAAGGTGATCAAGGCAGCCAAACAACTGTCTTGAAACCCACACCTAAAATCACCAAAAAGCCACAGAAAAACAAAAATAAAAGACCCCCCAAACCCATCAAAAAGGCAACTCTGGAGGATGAGATACCAGAGCAACTGCCTGTGATTGCACAAAAATCACAACAAACCACTGCTGCTACTTCCTCACAGCAGTTGGTAGAAATATATCAAACCTATACCTGAAACTCCTCCTGTCTTTTCACAAAAAGATTAGGTTGTACAAATAGGGTCACCACATCATGAGGCTCTGGAAGCACTCGTTTCCATCCTCCACAGCCCAATACCCGGGGCAATTCCGCTTTCTAAACCCACCTTCACATCCCCAATTCCACCAAACACCAAACTGCTGTTGGATGCAATTGATTTGAACCTAGCACAAACCAGTCCTTCTCACTCACCTGTTCATGAGAAAATACTTCAACATGAGACTGGGCTTGATGTATCAATCTTTGCTAACCCACCAACACAACCTGAGGAGGTTGCACCCCTTGAGTTACAAGTAACTCTTGGTGGTATTCCAAGTGAAGCAACCACTACAAGTGTTGAACCTACATGTTTACACTTGGACAGTGGTTACATCAATAAGACTTCCTTGGAGGCAATTCCTTCCATAACACCTCTGTTATCTGCTAGTGAGTTTGTATTAACCACTGGTTCAATCAAAAGATTATCAAGTGTTGAAGGAAGAAGACCCCAGTACCAAGAAAAAGGGGCATCAGTTGTTGATGTTTGGAGTACACTCCCTACCTCCACTTCTGATAAAACCACTGCTAGTGGGAAATCAGATGATCCCATTAAATTGGGTGATGGTTTAAAGTACCAAGAATTGACGGAACGTGTTGAAATATTGGACGCATCTGTTGCAGAAATTAAAGACATGCTGCAACAGTTGTTAACAATTCAAAAGGTACCATCCACTGCTGTTCCATCTTAAACACCTGCTCCACCACCAGCAGATGTTACAAATGAGCTCTGGAACCTCTTTCAACCTTTTCTCCATCAACAATTTCAGTTGGCCGAGCACCAACATGCCAAACATGTTCAAGGTCTCATAAAGGCAATGAAGTCTAGGTTCAGGGATACAAACGATGACATCAAGGCTCTTAAGGCCCATTTGTTGACAACCACTGGCACTGCTCCTCCGACTGTACTTTATATTGATGACCTCCCTGCAGATAATGCCAAAAAGGGGGAGAAAATTAAGGAGTGGGTAAAGAAAGGGATTGATAATGGGCTATACCTTGACACAGAAAAAGATGCAATGCTCAGAGATATTCCTTTGCCAGATGGTAGTAAAAAGGTTGATGTTACCCAGAATGCACTTGATGATGCTATCATAAGTGTAAAGAAGGATAGAGCGGCAAAGGATCTAGCAAGATGGAATGAGGAGAAAAGAGCTTTAATGGAGCTGAATGCGCAGGGTTGTTCTGGTGAAAAGGATGATCAAAATCCGATTCCAAAAGGAAATCTTACTAGAAAAGTAAGGAAACCCAAATCCACACCATCCAGCCTTCCAAAGCACACTCCAACACCACTATCCAAAAGCCACCAACATCAAAACTCCATCCAAACAGTTGCTGAAACATCTGTTGTTACAACAACTGCTCCCACTCAAACACACACCACTTCAACACACACCACTACCACTGCCTTACCACCACGATCAGTTCCTGCTCTAAAGCAGAAGACAGCAGATGTTAAAACATCTGTTGTAATGACAACAGTGGTTGAAACACCAGTTGTTTCAACAGCTGTTAGTCAGTCATAAACCACTGATCCACCCAAAACATCATCTGCCTTTCCTAAAATAAAAAGGAGAAGGGTTGTCATATCAGATGATGATTCTCCATCACCACCACCAAAAGCTTCAAAATCCCAAGCACTTATCACAATTCCAAAACCCATTCCTCTTTCTTCGGCTCAAATGTACAAACCCTTACCTCCTGCAGGTGTTCAGTTTCCTCTTGAACTTGTAACAGTCAGAGATGAAATTAAGTCTTTCTACTATGAGGATGACCCTGCCAAAAGGAGCTTGCCATCGATTGAAGGATATCCCAGGACAACAAATATTGAAGAACACTTGAAAATCAAGGCCAAGCAAGCAGAGGATATCTCAATAAAAAACAAACAAGGGAAATCTGATAGAGAGTATCAACAAAACTATCAGTTTCTACTTACACAGGTCAAAGCTTTGGAACAGTTTGCAAAAAATGTATGTCAGCAAATCTCTGAGAGGGCAAATGAGTCCTTGAGAAAAGACTACATTGAAAACATCATGACCTACAAGACATACAAGGGGGAGAAACACATGTACAGAAACTAGACCATTCCTGAGCTTGAACTAGAAGTAGCCAGGATTCATGAAATGATCAAGAATAAGGTCGAGCAGACTCCCCCTGAAAAATTGAAAAGGGTTGAAGCTGATAAGGCTTTAGAGCTGAAGAGAATGAAAGAGGAGCTGATAATTGCTGAATATGGGTCAAAGAACTCTGTGTCTAAGTGGGGAGAAGCGAGGGTCAGGGCCACCTACAAAAGGTTGGAAGAGCTTAGGAAGAAAGATCCAACAGCTCCATAAAAACCTGATTACTCCAAAGCAGAGGTTTCAAAAGGATCATCAAAGCCACATCACAAAAGAACCACTACTCCTGCTGGTACTGCCATCTACAAAAGAAGGAGACAAAGCCAGTTAGGTTCTGAAACAGTTCAAGAGATACTTACTGGAAATGCCATTGTGAAAAAGGGCTTTTTATTAATGTTGAAAGAAGAATCTGAACTGGAGAAATCTGCATATACTGCTCAGCCAGTTATGAATAGGCCAGCATCACCAAACTCCTCAACAAATAAAAATCTCCCAAGAAACCCATTACGCCTAAAAATACAAGAGTGGAAAACTGATAAACAGAACCACGTATTGACTATGGTCAGGGTAGATGGCGAAGTGAAGAAATTTACAAGGGAACAAGCTCTTAGCCTGAGACTTGAAGATTTGCAGGATCTCCTTGATCTTCCACTTAGCAGGGATGATGATCATACAGATGCCTTGACTTTTGAACTACAATTCAAAGGGCAAATAAGGGAACTGTTGTTGAGACAATAAAAATCTACAATAATGGAGAGTTTTGGCATTATCTGTTCCAGGGGAGATTGTTGGGATTGAACCCTACCAAAGGAACAGATAATAAAAGACAAAACTGGATCACAACAGAAGATTCAGAATAAGCAGATGTTTGGTTGCAAGTCTCTCCCCTTGAAAGTGGTTTCAACATCTGCTGACCTCCTATCTGCTGATCATGCAAACTGCTGACCTACAACTGCTGATCAAGACAAAGTCTGATAGAAGAACTAAAGCTCTGCTGCTCAATCTACTGCCTTGGTTCAAGCATTGCTGATCATAACAAGAACTGCTGGGTTCACAGCAGTGGAAGGATGCAGCAGCAGTTTGAGTCTGTTTTATGTATTGAAATGTAATATCAGTAGTTAGCATAACAGTGTTTGTATAGATCAGAGGTTAGAGTTTGTTAGGAGGTTAGATGTCACTTTCATGGTGACGTCAGCTTTGATGCTCAGTGGTTTGCAAGTGCCTATAAAAAGAACAGTACTCCGTACTGTTCTATTTAGCTCTTTCACCATCTTCTTTTTGCACGAACAAACACTGAGCTCAGGTTGAGGGGGAGTTTGCATATCATACACGCATTGTAATCAGAGTTTAAAAATAAATTTAATCATTTGATTCAGTGTTTGAAAATGTATGATTGATAGCATTTCTTCTGTTTGATTGTGAAAAGTTTGCTTCCATTAAATTCCGCTGCACTACTCTTTCATTTGTTCATTTAAATTCAAACACAAATCACAATCAATCCAAACTCAGATCCTAACAGTTCAAAATACAATTTATTTTATAATTTAAGTATTATACGGTTCCTAGGCCCATCTAGGTACTTCATATTTCTAATAGTCGACTTACCCGTAATATATCTGTCTAATAATATAAGTTTTTATATACTTTTATTTTTATTAGACAGGTCACCCATACATAGGCCAATTAATTGGTATAATATTTCAACCAACTATATAAAATAGTGTTTAAAATTATTTGGGTTGAATATCTATATTAAAAATAAACTAGTTACTAGTTACTAGTGGTTAATAAATTTAACCAAACTTATAATTCTTATATAAAAATAGGGATGTTACATCCTCCCCATCTTGTTTTAAATCTCGTCCTCGAGATTTAGGTTACGATATTTCTTTTATACTTATATTCTATTTTAGTCAACAAAAACAATATTAAGGTAGATGACACAGAATTAAAATTAACTGAAATATTCCAAAAATTAACGACAAACGCATGAGATGAAATGATATAATTTCCAAAGTGACTAGGTTCAAGCCAGGAGATATATGATCAAAAGATATTTTAAAATGAATGTGCGGGACTTTTTAGAGTCAATAAAATTTTTTTGTCAAAAGAAAGCTTACTTTGATTGGCAACTAAGGAAGGTTTAGAATTGACAGGTTCAAAATGAAATAAAAGCATGAAAATGATTTGTCAAATATTGAATTATGATATGAGAAAATTGATGTGCTGAGATGAGTGAATTGCAAGGATACATGAAAAGATAATAGAGTTAGTGTATTATTGTTTTAATACATAATTGCAAAAATTTTATTTTCCTTGAATAATATATATTTATATGCACCTATGCCCAGTGCTTAGTCGAAACTATATAATATTTATTATTATATTAGAGGTATGGTAAAAAGGAAATACTTATATTTGAAGCCCAGTTCACTTTATTTAATTCAATTATAGTAATCTATGTAACAGGAAATTTAGATCCAAATGTGTACTCGTATATATATAGTATTTATATAATGTGAAATTATTACTATGTTTGAATACAGTATATAACAACTGTTTTGTATAGATTACTATAGTAGATTACTTTTTATTATTAACATTATAAAATAATGTTTATTTAATAAATATATGTTATAATAAAATATGTCAAAAATAATATATTCTATTTTTAATATACTAAGATTTATATTAAATCTTAGTCACGTCAATATATATATTAAATATCAAAATGTTCGATCAAAGATAGGTGATATTCTAATTTATTAAATACATTTTCCTTTTATTTATCATAAAGTAAAATAATAATTTAATATAGATAGTTTTAACATATCAAAACCTGTGGTAATTTTGACAAAATAATGATATATGTTTTATAAATATTTTTATTCAAATATCCTAGAATTTACGATTATCATCATTTTTTTTTAATCAAGTATGTTTAACTATAAGATTTTACAATAAAGATATTTTAAATCATAAAAATAATAAATGTTTATTTTAATATCAAACATACTTAAATATTGGCTTGAGTAAATAACATTTGATATTTTAAGATATTAAAATATATATATATATATATATATTATAAAATAATATTTCTACAAGTATTTAATAGTTGTGGAATATTTAAACAAGATGAACAATTACTTATAAAATGTCTTGTTCATGATTACTTAGACAATTATTTAGATAATTTCATTTGTCCCTTTAATTCTTGTATGGTTTTATGAAAATATATCTTCTCCTTACAGTACAAAGTATATATATTTTTATATACATTAAAAAAATTATTAAGTAAGTATGATGACTTAATTTATATACTTTAACTAATCATTATCATGGTTGGATATTGGTTAGTGCTGCCTTGTTTAAGCATGGTTGATCAGTCCATGTCTAACTAAGGCTAGGCTATCCAATACCTGTCTCTGATAATAACCCTAATACCTAAAAATAATAATAACACTACTACTATTAAAAATAAAATTAATATTACTACAAAAAAATAAATAATAAGTAACTAAACATAAATTTAAATGAGAGTATACCTTAAACAAAATTTTATACGTAAAAATATAAATTCTTTACCTTAATGGTTTAACAAGAATTTTAAATATAGAAATACTATATTTGTAAATAAGGTAATTACTTATGTAAGTTTCCATATAAAATCAATAACTTTTATATTTTTTAAATCTATATAATGTTTTTCGATCAATAATGATAAAACAATAAATATCACGAAAGGCTCGATTGGTGTTGTAAGAACTATTAAGAGATATACTGAAATATGAAATAAATTTGTGTATCATTATCTTAGCACATGATTGTGTTTAAGATTGCTTGTATAGAATAAATCAACAAAGCGGATTCAATATAAATAAATAAATAATTAAATCCGAGATTGGCGCATGCTTCAGATTTTGTGAAAACGTCACCACAAGGTGATCGTGATCAAAGAAATAATTTAGTGAAGTCGAAAGCCAAGAAAGCATGTTATAGTTCAAGAGAACCGAAGGGCTTGTTTAGGATTTTTTGGAATTTGAATATGATGGTTTAAAAATATCATATGGGACCTTGAATTGAATAAGTTAACTTTGTTTGAATAAAACGTGTTTTAATAAGGAAGTTCGGACATGATCACAACAGAAACCATGTATACCATTCAAAAGAAAATCGAGTTTTTTCAGGAAATTCATCGATTCAATATCAAAGAATTATCGTTTTGCAAAAATGCGATTTACAATGTAAAGATCAACTGTAGTAAAACAAGATTTAAACTTTTGATAAAACAACAAATTGGAATGATGCCCTCCTATGGTTTTCATAACTCAGATGAACCACATGCGCAATAAATAGTGCATGCGTAACGTGTGGATTTACCAAGAAATGAAATGGATTAATATTTGCTACTATGAAAGAATTCTCATGGTATGATGACCATTAGGGGAAGTAGAAGCACAAAGGTCAACTTATTATAGGTAGAAGTCAGAATTGCAACGAAAGGAATATAAAAACATTATCTGGAATTTCGTTGTGAGAACCGTTGTTAAGTGACATTACCAGAAAATATGTCGAATGAAATGAAAATGGAATAAGGGATTTGCAAAGGTATATGACTTCTTTTGTGGTGCTAATAATTATGACTCTGATTAGACTGTGCACCGATGGTTGTGAAATATTGTTCCAACGTACCTCAGCGATATTCAGATCATTTGTAGGATCATGTGGCAAAGTGCCGCTTTTTGATTAGTAGTTCTTTTACTGACGGAATTAGTATTGATGTCATCATGCCCAATTGATATTTTCCAAAGGTCTTGCCTTGAAAGTCGTGTGTGACATACTTTAACGTTTGTGGACGTAAAATTTTAAGTTTCATGTGTTTTCTTGTGCATTAGCACAACTTTATATGCTTCTTACTTGCGTTATATGGTAACGCATTGGTAACTCTTATACTTTTGATGGCGTCCCAACTTAAAGGATTCTCATTGCTTATTTTATCACACGAGCTACGAGACAATTGATCAAACAGAATAATGTTTGATATCAGAAAAGAGATTCCTGATAAAGAAATCTAGATTTATTATTGACACATATGCTTATGCTTTATTCTTAATTGACTTTTGGAATTCCTTATAGATATACATATCTATATAATTATATATTTCACATGCAGTAATATACATACCCTCTATAATGTCAATAGATTCATATTTCCAAAAATAAGTCAGATCTCAGGTCATGATATTATTTAGGGAAATCTTGCCACTGATTTGACATATTATTTACCCCATCTTATCCGGTTCGCGCCGAAGAGGTAACTTCAGTATATCCGGACAAGCTGGAGAGTCTGCTACTCTATACGCAGTTTTGTCGGAGAAAATTTTCTGTTTCCCATAAATAGTATCTTTTCAAGATTTTAAAAGTGCCTCTTTTATTATGGCTTTTATCCAGAATCAAGGAAATTTATATTACCGTAACATATCTTATTCTAAACCAAGTAATATCAACAAGCAATAATTAATAGTAATTAAGTGTTTTATCATATCTTGCAATA
Organism: Helianthus annuus; assembly: GCF_002127325.2. Taxonomy (NCBI): domain Eukaryota; kingdom Viridiplantae; phylum Streptophyta; class Magnoliopsida; order Asterales; family Asteraceae; genus Helianthus; species Helianthus annuus. The sequence goes on along the minus strand of NC_035448.2, from coordinate 128,157,763 downwards.
TTCTAATTACCATTTTGATGATATATCAATATTCATTACATTATACTTATATAAGTAATTTATCTTGAAACTTATATTAAGGAAAAATTCTTAAGTTCAAGTCTAAATATCATCCTGAGTGTTATCAGATAATATTAAGTTCCTAACTCTCCATTTAAACTTAGGTATTATTACAACACTTAATTGTTTAAACAAGTGGCTTAGCTTATACTAAGGCATCTTTTCTTATGTTCAAGTCTAAATGCTATCAGATGTGCTACCAGTTAATAGCAATCTCCTAACTCTTTTATTTAAGCTTAAGTATTATTATCACAACACTTATAGGCTTAAAGCAGTGGCTCTGATACCACCTTTACTGTCACGACCCCCGACCCACCCTGGACGGAATCGAGAGCCGCGAGCAGTCAAGTGGTACCGGTGATTACTTTTGAAAAACATTGCAGCGGAAATTTCATCAGGACCGTGAGTTAGGAAAAATATCAGAGTTTAAAAACACCGGATTTTATTTATTAAATAGATGGGATAAACCCATGTTTTACAAAGGTAGCTTTAATAAAAACGATATTTCTTAATTTGATTTAATTAAGAAAATAAGCCACTTCTTGAAGTCTTTCAGTGCTGGATCCAATTCTTACTCCAATCTACTGTAATTACCTGAAACGCGTTTTAAAAAGGTTTTGTCAGCGGGAAATACTGAGTGAATCATTCATTTTACTGAAAACGACACATTTGCTATAATTCACAGTATTAAGAGAGATTACAATGTTTCTATGTCAACCAATTACCCACAGTATTTGTCACTCGACCGGATCTGTGACTGTGGTCATATCACTGTTGGGTCCGTTCACCCACACGTGACGTAAATCCCTATTTAGGTCCTGTCACCTAAAAGGGTATCATGATATAGGCTCGCCCACCTAATCTGATAAAAATACTAGTAATGTGCACAATACCCCACATACGGGCTGTAATTGAAGACTCCATAAACTTAATCACTGTAATTATAACTTTGGAAAATAATTTGGAATATTGTAAAACAGTTGATAAAAAGAGAATGACTCACATTATAAGCATGCAATATTGATTTAACAAGCTTCCTGATTCAATTCTTCTGAGAATTAGCATATACTTTGATTGTAAGTGTATGGGGTAGAGTTTTAGCCTATGGATAAGCCTCGTAACCTAATTTAAATAATAATGCACACGAAACTAGGTAATTAACTAATACAGCATTTACGATGACTCACGAGATTAATACCCTCACAACGAATGACAAAGTGCAATACTTAAACATCCATCGGATTCGCAATGAATGACAGAGTACACCCCGAGTTTGGGTGGTACTCAAACATTCAAGTCGAAACACGACTAATGACAAAGTATAAACCCAATTTGAGTAGCACTTAAACATTCATCAGATAGTTTCAATCGATCGGACATTGAATCGTAGAAGCGATCGAGTTAATACCCTGTATCGTAGCAGAATTTGTGATTGTGGGTGTTTGGTAGTATTTGGACGATATCTCGGTGTAGAATTGGAATTTGAACATCGAACTAACGCAGAACTTCAAGTGCCAACCCCCTCTATATATACTGAAAATTTGGTTCCCCTGCGTGTCGCGACAGGGAGACCTGTCTCCTTCGCGTGGCGCGACGGGTCAAATTTTAACATAAGGTGGCCACGTTCATGGGTAGGCTAGGTGAGTCGACGGATCGAGAAAATTCAATTTAGACAGCGAATTATAAGGATAATCGTCAATAGGGAATACCCCCCCCCCCTGAGTTTTAGGGGCCCCGATCCTGATTCTGATTGTTATGAAAATTTTAGGAGTGGTGCAGGATTACTTGGGTGTCTCAACCAGGGTTTCCTATTGGGTAAATAAAATAATAGCTATGACTTTTTGATGAGAGTTGTTTACAAAATAGAATAATAAATAATAGTTTTGGGTAAATCACAAAAAGAGAATAAAATAGTGAGAAAAGAGAATGAACCCACTGTGTAACTTTAGGGTTCAACTAGAAAATCTCCTGGTAGAATTTTTTTTGGTATAATATTTAAGTTAAAAAAAATATATAATGCACTCGTGGTAAGTATACTACCCCTAATTCAACCTTGTCCTGAAGTCCCGAGATAGAATCCCAACGAACTTAGTCGGGCAGAGCCCTGACATGAGTTATGGGTTCCAGATCGATCAATCGGAAAGGGTAGCGGTGATTGGGAGTTACAATAGTTAAAATGGGACAATGCTTTGGAGTATTATAGGTATAATAGTTAAGAAAAATATATATATATATAAAAGGAACAGAAAGATGGTGATAGAAGAAGAAAAGGAATTAGCAAATGAATTTTATGAAATTGCCATCTATATTTATAGTACTTTCAATTTCTTGCCTGGAAAGCTTTTTGATTCAAATTCTTACACGTACCTACCTACGTGTTTTGATTTTAATGTAAGTTAGATTTACCCTATTTTTCATATTTAGAACTTACACTTATGTGTAAGTTAAGATTCTTTTATTTATTTATTTCTTTATTTATTTTATTTCATACTTTATGTATACAATTCAATTGAATTGTAATTATTATTATTATATTACTATAATTAATTGATATATTATAATTAATTAAATTAGTTTACTTCTTTAGCACGTATAACTTTTAAAATATAACGTTTTATAAGACAATAAATATGTCTATTAAATTGAGAATATTTTTGTCTACATTTGGGTCTAAGTTTCATTAAAATAGAGTAGGTTCAAAATACAATTTATTTTATAATTTAAGTATTATACGGTTCCTAGGCCCGTCTAGGTACTTCATATTTCTAATAGTCGACTTACCCGTAATATATCTGTCTAATAATATAAGTTTTTATATACTTTTATTTTTATTAGACAAGTCACCCATACATAAGCCAATTAATTGGTATAATATTTCAACCAACTATATAAAATAGTGTTTAAAATTATTTGGGTTGAATATCTATATTAAAAATAAACTAGTTACTAGTTACTAGTGGTTAATAAATTTAACCAAACTTATAATTCTTATATAAAAACAGGGATGTTACACCCAAGCTCATCTTCAAACCCTAAGTTACATAAAAACTCAAGAATTGAAGGCAAAGATTAGTTCCAAAACGAAATTAAAGCTTAGATTGGTGATCTCCACTGCAATGGGGTCATAAGGTATGTGAATCTTGAAGGAAATCTCTACTTTGATTTCTGGATGAATTTATAAAATTCAAAAAATCGTTAATGCATGATATAACATTTGCTTCGTAAGAATTGCCTTATTATAGCTTTTTTGATTCGTCGGGTATATGGATGAAATAGGAACATTGTAGTGTCTAGGAGTAAACCCTAGACAAGTATATGTTGAAATCATGCTTAATTCTAGTAAAATCTATGAACACCATTGAAGGTGATTAATGGGTTTTTGTAGAACTAGATAAACACTAGGATTTTGGTTATTGTTCTAGTGTAATCAGATATTTGCGAAGTGATTTCACATTTATTGATGTTAACTCTTATATGAAATAGTCCGATTGATGTTAATTTAGCAAAAATAACAAGTTGTGAACTTGATTCTAGTTAGACAAAAATCAGACCCGCTAGGTGTTTGTTAAAATGCCTAAGTGAGGATTAGTATGTTAAAAATCGGGTGAAAACGCATATTTGATTGTTATAGCAAATTATGCGTTAATAACTGCGAAAAGGGTTCTAAATTGATTGTGAATTGAACTCTTTAGGCAAGGAATCCGGATCGTCGAGTGGACAAGCCGGAGGAGATACGCGTTTAAAGGTGTGCTCTAAAGGTGTTACGTTGTGCTCAATTATGTATTTTCATTAGTAGACTTTAAAATTAGCATAATATATGAAGTAGGTATTTAGTTGAAGTGACAGTGATCACTAGATAAATAAATGGGTCAAATATTTGTTAGAATAAGTTTGGTGTGTTGTAAATGGTGGTTTCCATTAAACAACCAAACGGGTCGAACAATGGTTGAATTTGTAGTGTTAAAGTGACTAAAACGTCACTCATTAAAAATTGAGTGATAAAAGCGTAAACCATGGAATGGACGTGATACGCTAAGGTTAACAAGCCCGGGAATGGGTAATTATGGTTAGAAACTAATGTTGATGAATTATGCAAGTATCTAACTTGTTTCGTTACATTACGCAAATTAGATATTGTAATCGTTCAAAGTTGTGTTTTAGAATCCGGGTTTCGTTAAGTGAAATTTATATGGCTAGATCCGTATTAAGATTACGGACATATAGGAAAAAGAATCGGCAAAAACGGATATGTAAATAAAAAGTTATGAGAATTAAGCGAAATAAAATAAAGAAGGCTGAGCTGGGCGAACCGTGGGTCACGGTTCTGAACCGTGGCTCACAGTCTGGCAGTTCTTCTTTTAGCTGGGCGAACCGTGGGTCACGGTTCTGAACCGTGGCTCACAGTCTGGTAGTTCTGCTTTAAGCTGGGCGAACCGTAGGCCACGGTTCTGAACCGTGGCTCACAGTCTGGCAGTTCTGTTTTGAGCTTGGCAAATCGTAACCTACGGTCGGTTTGAAATAAAACTTTGATTTTGTTTGTTTTTAATATGTGAGCAATAGAACTTGTATTTAACTGATTTTAAAGAGTCAAAACTAACCTTTTACATGGTTTTGACCGTTGGTGAAGATGGACTTAATTCGGATGGCGATCAAGCATGATTACAAGAACCGAACACGATCTTTTGAAGCTTCCGCGATTACTTAAATATGTTTAAAACAATGACTATGTAGTTATGTGACAACCCGTATTCCTAAGGTGTGCCTTTAATTCCGAATCACTTTCTGTTACGATTGGATTGCAGTGTTGCTACGTATGCTTGCACGTTTACTTGTTGAACTTGGTTAAAAACTAATTATAATTACTTGTTGAATTTGGTTAGGCACTAATTATAATTATTTCAATTAAACAGTTTGTCCCATTTGTTTACTTCGTTGGGCCGCACCCTAGTCCAAACCTTTGAAGCCCATAGCAACCTAATTGAAATACATATACCCTCACGTAATTATAGTGCATGAGGTTTTCTTATTTTGCTCAAACACACATACCTTAACCCTAATCACAAAACCCCACCCCCCCTCCCAAGGTGCGGTAGTAGACCCCCCTCCTTTTGGTATACGTAAAACTTATGTTTGTGTGACACAATTCTTGGTAAACATTGCAAACCCTACCCATCCCCAAACGTGCGTACGACAAGAGACAACCCTCATCTTCGACGCCTCATCTCACTCGAACGAATTTCTTGGTTAGTACCTCCGTATTTGTGTTAAATCTTACCTGCTTGACCTTGTTTATGTGTGGGCTTGATTATCAAGAATGTGTACGTATGCCTTATGACGTTTATGCTATGTAAATGTACGTGATATTGGATGTCACTATTATGATGTTTAACTGTGGCCGGTTAGTATGTTATTGGATGGTAGGATAATATATGATAGTGATAACTGTTTTGAGGCAAGTATCAGTGATCGATGAATGGTGTTTTAAAAGTAAAGGTTACATGATTTAAAAGTAAATATTAACATTAGGTTGTCATTGAAATCAGTGTGTATTCATAATGTATATTGAGGCTGTTAGTGGGATTTTGATTGATGGTATAACAATAGTATAAGATGCATAAAATCGAAATAAAAAAAAGAAACAATTATCTGATTCTTTGAAATCGTTGATATTGAATAAATGAAGTTGTTGCACACACCCACACACATTGCACATGGGCTGACAATTTTAGGAATCACATAACATTACTATTAGGCCGGTCAAGATTGGTTAACAGTAAGATTAGCAATTGGATTGGTTAATGGGTCTGGCTTCAACTGTTAATACATATCCGGAGGTAGTTAACTAGTAGGCCGCACACATTGAAACGGACCTGGTAAGGGTGGACCGCGTGCACAGCTGGGCTGCGTTTGGGCTGGGCTCAGACGTGAGTGGCCCAAAAATTTGTTGTTGGGCAGACGACTCATGTTGGGCCTTAGGTTTGATCGGACTGAACTGTTTGGGGCCTATTAGGGAGTGGGTTGTACACATTGGTTTCGATATACACACATATCCGCTTAAGGGTCACATGAAACCAGTCATACATTGGGCCGCGCGAGTCAAAGATGGATCACTGGTTTGTATGTTGCACATTTTCTGGTGTCAACAAATTAACTGTTGCATGAATTGTATATATGAATTAATGTGACAAATTGGTTTATGAACTAAGTATACACTAGAGACTATTTAATTGACTGTTATGCCTTGAACTTTACGTGTGTGCTACATGTATCTTGACTGTGTGATAAGTGAATAAGGAATACGTGACTTGTTGTACGTGAAACATGTGGTATATGTGTACGTAGAACTGACTGTTATCGGTAACCCTTTTAGGGCGTGTTTGTTCAACTGATAAACAAGATACTTAATCTTACCGAGCAAACCAAAGGTGAGTTCACTGCTCTTTTCCAAGCATGCATCCCGGGGAAGGATATCGGTTAACGTTCCGGGGAGGAACGTCAGGTTAATGGGATGTTTGTTATTACACTCATTGTCTATCACATAAGACCCCTTACATCTACCGATAGTTGTCGGGGAGGCAACGAGGTTATTAGTTGATAGCGCTATTAGGTTTGGCACCCTCACACCATACCGGGGAGGACGAGCGTGAACTAATTTCCTTAAAGCATGACCAATGTTTTGATAGAGACATTGGGTTTAGGCAAATACATCTTGTAGCCATCTGCGGTAATCGAGTTAATAACAACATCAAATCAAATTATTGAACTATTGAACTGTTGAACCGTTTTATACACATACCTGATAACTAAACGCGTTAACAAAACTTTGAACTCACCAGCGTCGTCTGACACACTTGTCTGCATGCTTGTAGGTTGTTAGATGTCTTGGATTGGAACTCGCTGTCTAGAGTAGCTGGAGTGGTCATGGGTCGACTGGAGGGATTTTATGTGATTGAACTATTAATATCATACATTGGTTTTTGAAACAGTTAAAATTGGTTTACTATTTTCTTCCGCTGGACATCTTGGTTTTCATTTAAACTTGTTGATGGTATTTTACATTAATAATTAAGGATTTTATTTTGAACCTTGTACGCGTTCAATGTAATTAGTGGCTCGTTATTGGTACGTCACACGCCTAACAGGGACATTCCCTAGGTGGTGTTTTGGGGGTGTGACAGTTTGGTATCAGAGCCACTGGTTATAGTGAACTTGGTTTTAAAACATTTTTATAAAACCAGACTATAACCGAACAGATCCGAAATTGACCATGACACTCAGCTCCAGACTGCAAGGTTCGTCTCTCGTATACTCATTGTACTGCATAACTAGTGAACACTTACCTATGATATTGCATGTGATTGCACGTTTAGCACAACAGTATGAATTCATGTATTACTTGCTTGTGTTATGTGACTGATAGGGTGGTATTTCCCTAAACATTCATGACTCGCTTTTTGTGATGTTCTTTGCTTACAACTCGCGTTTGAGGAACCACTTGACATGAGTTAAGAGGAGCTGAGATGAGCTTACAAATCACAATATTATTGTGGGTGCACACATAATAATAATGTGGGGTGCATGTGAGTCCCAGTGAGACTTAACGAGTGAAAAAGGGGTTATGTTCCGTTATTTGATCGATGTGAAACACAACAGTCGATAAGAGTCATAGCAGTGATTGTCTCTTACTTGAACGTGACCTTTTCACTCCTCTCTGAATCCTTTCTAATCTCGATGATAACAAGTATTACCTGAACACCCATCTGAACGCCTAGCGAACTGTGTAGAATGTTAGGTGCTTGTACGAACATCCTCGAGTTGGATGTTGCGACGACAATGATTGGTCTATACCTTTCTCACCTTTCTTCATTTGCTGGAACTTAACGTATTGGCGTCTTAAATCCTGAAGTGTGATCACTTCTGCAACACTCTCGCAACATACTGTGTATTACTCAGTCGACTTGCAAGAACGATGGACAGGAGGATAAACTTAGTACTTTTCCGACTTCAGCATTTGAACGACCCTAGTTACCGGAAACGAACATCAGCGATTCGACTCCAATTGAATCCTTAACCCCAGCCAGTGACTCATGGGAGTCAACTTTTACGAACCAATCGGGACATAAACGATGACAATTGACCATGGTATGGAACGTGAAGCTGCCGGCACAATGAGTAACGCCTAGGATGCGACACGAAAATGTGACAAGATGGACCCTGTTGGTGAAAGATCGTAGGGCTCCGTTTTAAGCAACGATAGTAGAGGCAACGGTCACGGCAACATCAAGGAACTTGTAATCGTAGCTTACAGTATGGAAACAAAGGTGACCTCGACAAGGATTGACGGTGTTAAGTCAAAATGTTAACAACCAAGGGAACAGCGACAATAACAACAGCGGAAATGATGCTCGTGGAAGGGCATTTAGGATTGGCGTGGGCGACGCCAGGATTATAGCAGCATGGTAGCTTGAATGGGTAGCTAATCTCTTCGTCTTTATTTTGCTTAACCCTAATGTTTCTTGAAACCAAACCTATTGTGGAATCGACTGATGGCAAAGCAATTGAAACTTCATATGTTCGTTGGGATGCAAACTCGATCTGGTGGGGCAAGTGTTCGACATCGACCTTCTTTCTACTACCCTTGATAGTTGGGATACAGTAGTCAGTATGGATTGGTTATCCAGATATCGCGCAGATATACCCTATGAGGAGAAAGTTGTCGTCTGTCACAAAGTATCCGGGTGGTGCAGAGGTTAGCATCAATTCAGCAATGAAGGCTAGAAGTGTCCACGGAAGGAGTACCCCGCTATGTTAGCACTCGTTGTGTATGTTAAGGCTAAGGAAAAGAGGATCGAGGATCCACCAATTGTTCGTGATTTCTCCCTATGTGCTGCCAGAAGAACTATCAGGTTTACCTTCACATTGTCAGGTGGAATATCATATTGGTATTATGTCAGAAGCAGCCCTTAGTACTAGTACTCCTTGTTGTCTCACATTAGGAAGGTTGTAGGAAATGCCTAATCAACTTCAGGGACTGTTGGACAGGAATTTTATCGGACCTAGTTTTTCGCTTTGGGAGCCCAGTTATATCAGTGGAGATAAGCCTTATCGTTGGACATGTGTTCTGATTATCGAGAACTCAGCAAGGTGACAGTCAAGAATCGTTTGCCTCGACCATGTATTGACAACTTGTTGACCAGTTGCAAGGGTCCACCTCCTATTCGGGGATTGATTAGCAAACGAACTATCGTCAGATGGAAGTTCAAGGGGAGAATATTCTTAAAACGGCATACCGAACGCGATGACGCCATTGCGACACTATAATCTATGACCATTGGGTTAATCAGCACACCAACAGCTTTATGGATCACAAGGATCTACCGTTTTAAGTGATGGCATTCTGAATCATTTCCAGGAGAAAGGAGCCTCATGGGCGGCATTTGTAACTTATCTTAGAGTTCCTGAGGGGGGAGCCATTCCACGCGAAGCTTCGTTAAATGTAACTTCTAGATTCGAGAGGTACATTTTTGGTCCTGTAATCAACAAGGTGGGAATACACGTTGATCTTGCTAAGATCCATTTTGTTAGAAACTGATCGACACCAAAGATTCCTTCGGGGATGCAGCAATTCCTTGGTTTCGCTAGATACCATCGCAGATTCATCATGAGATTTTCGAAGATCGGGTAGCTTTAACCTATTTAGCACAGCAGGGAGCTGTGTTCGTGGAAGACAAAATGGGAGAACGTCTTTTCAGCTTTCGAAACCCAACACTACAATGCACTGAGCTTTGTTTCTACCCGAGGGTGCGGGTGATTCAGTGGTATACAACGATGGTATGAATTAGAATCCCAGTTACACGCCAATGTAACACGAGTAGGTGATGGCCTATGTGGTGGATTAACAAAAAGAATTGCACGACTCACAACCTCGGGGTGGAAACCATGGCCTGGGATTTAAATTGGGGGCATTACTTGGACGGTACCAATGCGTTACTTAGACCGATCACGAGGGCCTGTCGTGTATCGTTGTTTCGAAAATAGCTAAAGCATGCAATGACATTATTGGATGGAACTTTTGGATGATTACGACTTTGAAACCTGAGCATGCACGAGCTTTGCAACTCACTATCGACTCTAACCTACCTGATCAGACTCGCTCTGTTCAAACTGGAAAACTGAAGGTAGAGGATTTTCAAGTTGAACCCATGCGGGGCATGAAGAAGCAACCATTGGCAGGTTGGATGATATTTGCTACCCCATGGAACGAATGTGGGTCTCATTATACGGCAACCGTAGGCAACTCGTGTTTAGCAAAACACACCGGCCTCGATATTCTAGTCATCTGGGTTTGATGAGAGATTTTAGGATCTATAAATCTTGCATTGGTGATCGGACATGAAGGCCCACCTAGCTATGTTGGTGAGTGATGTTTGACTTGTGGGAAAGTCGAGGTGGAGTATCAGTAACCGGAAACACTCATTGGGAAATGAGAACAGACTGCTATGAATTTTGTCACTGGTCTACTTACAACTCGAAACGGAAACATTATCATCTGGTTGATCGTTGATGGACTCACATTACTAGCACACTTTCTTGCAATCGATGAACTGACGAGTCTTCACAGCTTGTGAATATTCCTCTGAGAGAGGCGGCTTTAGGGAACGAGGTGCCAACTCCTGTCATCTCTGATTTTGATCTATCCTTGATTCGTGTCAGGCAATACACAACACCCTTGGCTCATGTCTAGACATGAGCATTACTTATAACTGTAGGACAACCGGACAGAGTAACGAACCATCCTGACACACGAAGACATGCTGTGAGCATGTGCGTGATTGACTCTAGTAAACATTTGGGAAGGACACCTATCTTTGGGTAAGCTCTACTGCAGTCGTTACCATATTAGTATGCATATAACTCTGTTTGAGGCATTTCATGGATGACAATGCCAATCTCCTCGTGGAATGAGGTGGATGACAACCTAATCACGGGTCCAGGACTCGCACTTGAAACACATGGGAAGATTATTTAGATTGGAAATCGTTTGGCGGCAACGCGTGGCCGTCAGGAAAGTTGATAAGCTTAGGAAATACTGGGAGTTTGCTGCAGGCAATCGTATCATGTTGAAAGTCTCACCCTGGGAGGTTGTGGTATGCTTGGGAAGCGTGGTAAGCTTAGTTTACGTTACGTTGAGTCATTCGGAATTCTGGAGAGAATCGATCATGTGGCCTACAAACTCGAGTTACCTGACGAATCGAGTAATGTTCACCATGTCATTTATGTCTCGAACCTAAGAAGTATTGTTCAATGAAACACTTGTGATGCCCCTACTAGCGCCTAAGGTTAACGACAAGTTGCAGTTGTCGAGAAATCTGTTGAAAGCATGGACCAGGTTCCTTAACATAGTCGAATTCCGATTTTGAGAGTTCGTTGGAACTCAAGGCGTGGACTGGAATTCACGTGGGAGCACGAGGATCAGATGAAGCTCAAATATCCTCAACTTTTTCCAAGTGACCAATCTACTTCTGGTGAAGCTGGTGAATTTCGGAACGAAATTCCTCTTCAAGTTGGGGATGATGTGGCACCTGAGCAAAATCCGCAACAATCTTGATTTCTCACTTCACTCCTCTGTGCTTACTTGTCAAATTTCGGGACGAAATTTCTTTCAAGTTGGGGATGAAGTGACAACCCGTATTCCTAAGGTGTGCCTTTAATTCCGAATCACTTTCTGTTACGATTGGATTTTAGTGTTGCTACGTATGCTTGCACGTTTACTTGTTGAACTTGGTTAAACACTAATTATAATTACTTGTTGAATTTGGTTAGGCACTAATTATAATTATTTCAATTAAACAGTTTGTCCCATTTGTTTACTTCGTTGGGCCGCACCCTAATCCAAACCTTTGAAGCCCATAGCAACCTAATTGAAATACATATACCCTCACGTAATTATAGTGCATGAGGTTTTCTTATTTTTCTCAAACACACATACCTTAACCCTAATCACAAAACCCCACCCCCTCCCAAGGTGCGGCAGTAGACCCCCCCCCCCTCCTTTAGGTATACGTAAAACTCATGTGTGTGTGACACAATTCTTGGTAAACAATGCAAACCTTATCCATCCCCAAACGTGCGTACGGCAAGAGACAACCCTCATCTTCGAGGCCTCATCTCACTCGGACGAATTTCTTGGTTAGTACCTCCGTATTTGTGTTAAATCTTACCTGCTTGACCTTGTTTATGTGTGGGCTTGATTATCAAGAATGTGTACGTATGCCTTATGACGTTTATGCTATGTAAATGTACGTGATATTGGATGTCGCTATTATGATGTTTAACTGTGGCCGATTAGTATGTTATTGGATGGTAGGATAATATATGATAGTGATAACTGTTTTGAGGCAAGTATCAGTGATTGATGAATGGTGTTTTAAAGTTAAAGGTTACATGATTTAAAAGTAAATATTAACATTAGGTTGTCATTGAAATCAGTGTGTATTCATAATGTATATTGAGGTTGTTAGTGGGATTTTAATTGATGGTATAACAATTGTTTATGATGCATAAAATCGAAATAAAAAAAAAGAAACAATTATCTGATTCTTTGAAATCGTTGATATTGAATAAATGAAGTCGTTGCACACACCCACACACATTGCACATGGGCTGACAATTTTTGGAATGACATAACATTACTATTGGGCCGGTCAGGATTGGGTAACAGTAAGATTAGCAATTGGATTGGTTAATGGGTCTGGCTTCAACTGTTAATACGTATCCGGAGGTAGTTAACGAGTAGGCCGCACACATTGAAACGGACTTCAGAATCACATAACGTGTATTACTCAGTCAACTTGCAAGAACGATGGATAGGAGGATAAACGTAGTACTTTACCGACTTCAGCATTTGAACGACCCTAGTTACCGGCAACGGACATCAGCGATTCGACTCCAATTGAATCCTTAACCCCAGCCAACGACTCATGGGAGTCAACTTTTACGAACCAATCGGGACATAAACGATGACAATTGACCATGGTATGGAACGTGAAGCTGCCGGCACAATGACGCCTAGGACGCGACACGGAAATGTGACAAGATGGACCCTGTTGGTGAAAGATCATAGGGCTCCGTTTTAAGCAACGACAGTAGAGGCAACGGTCACGGCAACATCAAGGAACTCGTAATCGTAGCTTACAGTATGGAAACGAAGGTGACCTCGACAAGGATTGACGGTGTTAAGTCAAAATGTCAACAACCAAGGGAACGACGACAATAACAACAGTGGAAATGATGCTCGTGGAAGGGCATTTAGGATTGGCGTGGGCGACGCCAGGATTATAGCAGCATGGTAGCTTGAATGGGCAGCTAATCTCTTCGTCTCAATTCTGCTTAACCCTAATGTTTCTTGAAACCGAACCTGTTGTGGAATCGGCTGATGGCAAAGCAATTGAAACTTCATATGTTCGTTGGGATGCAAACTCGAACTGGTGGGGCAAGTGTTCGACATCGACCTTCTTTCTACTACCCTTGTTAGTTGGGATACAGTAGTCTATATGGATTGGTTATCCAGATATCGCGCATATATACCCTGTGAGGAGAAAGTTGTCGTCTGTCACAAAGTATCTGGGTGGTGCAGAGGTTAGCATCAATTCAGCAATGAAGGCCAGAAGTGTCCACGGAAGGAGTACCCCGCTATGTTAGCACTCGTTGCTGATGTTAAGGCTAACATTGGTTTACTATTTGCTTCCACTAGACATGTTGGTTTTCATTTAATCTTGTTGATGGTATTTTACATTAATAATTAAGGATTTTATTTTGAAACTTGTACGCGTTCAATGTAATTAGTGGCTCGTTATTGGTACGTCACACGCCTAACAGCGACATTCCCTAGGTGGTGTTTTGGGGGTGTGACAAGTTAACACTTAAGTACTTGTTTTGAGGTTGTTAAACTAGTTGTACTTATCTAAAATGCTAACTTGATGAAAAAAAAAATTCCTTATGTTTGATATGTAAATCAAAGTTTTGGTTTACAAAAGCTTAGTTTATGTTAAATTATTATAAAAAAACGAGTGGAGTGTTACAAGTTGGTAATCAGAGCTCAAGGTTGTCATCAAAGTGTGTTCGGTTCAAGCTTGATTGATCATCCGGTAAGAATTAATTAATTATTTTAGTAGATTTTATCTTATGCAAGAAACAAGATGTGAATTAATGTGCATGGGAAGAGCGTGTTAACACACTCAAACCCGGAAAGTGCACTAAATGTGAACGGTTAAAGCAAGTTACGAACTTGGCTAAACCGAAGCAAATAAAGCTATGTTATAAATGAAATGTTTAATAATTGATGTAAACATTTCAGTTTCAAGATGACAGAAAGAAATGATGATGATCCGGTGCCGAAAAGCACTGAACAAATGAAAGACTTAATTGCCGAAGAAGTGGGGAAGGCAATTGAGGGTAGTCTATCCGGTTTCATAGACAAAATTCAAACACGGTGTTATCATTAGTTGAAGAACGAGTTAAAAGGTTGAAAGATAATGTCAACCTTATGAGAGAAAAATCCGGAGAACGCAAAGGGTGTTCGTATAAGCAGTTTATGGCGTGTAAGCCGCCAATTTACAACGGGGAGGTCGACCCGATAATATGCCAGCTAAGTGATGTAGAAGGGGTATTTGAAAGGACCCACAGTGACGTAAGCGATTATGTGGCTTACGGAACGGGTCAATTAAGGGGTCAAGCCAAGGATTGGTGGGATAACAAAAAGAAGGAGATTGGAGCCGAAGCGACAAGGGTTATGATGTGGGATGAGTTTAAGGTACCATTCCTTAAACACCACAGTCCCAAATCAACAGAATCAAGGAGGAATTCATCCAGTTAAGGCAAAAGGGTGAAACGATTGATAAAATCACGGGTATTTTCATGGATAAGCTGAGATTAAGCGATGAGCTAGTAAGTACCGAGGAGCAGAAAATATATTATTATTATAATATGTTAAGTGCAGAATATCGGGAGTTTATGACTCCTTCCAAGTATGAGACGCTCACCGAGATCATAAATACGGCTCGGGAAAGGGAAATTGAACTCAAGAAGCAAATTGAACGAGGCAAACGAAGGGCGATGGATGTCAACTCGAGCCCTATAAAGAAGGCTCGAACAACTGAGACGGTAAAGGAGACTGATGCGAAGGGTGGAACACCGAGTTGCAAAGTTTGTGGAAAGGGGCACAAGGGCGAATGCCGCTTTAAAGACAAACCATGCCCCATATGCGGAAAGACAGGGCATACAACCGCGCTATGTCCCGGGAAAGTTTCGGTGTGCTATAAGTGCTATCAGCCGAGCCACAAAAAGCCGGAGTGCCCGGAATTGGACGGGAAAAGGAATGAGAAGGATGTGCAGATGGAGGCACAAAAGGCAAGGGCCAGATCCTTCCAATTAACCGCAACCGAAGTAAAGATAGAACCTGGTGTCATTTCAGGTATGTTTCTTGTGAATTTAATTTTAACACGAATTTTATTCGATTGAAGTGCGAAATATTACTGAATCTATGCGATAGGTCGTAAAAGTGTATGGGAAGGAAAATGTAAAATCAATGAGACCGAAGTGTTAAAAACATTAAGATAAAGAACGCAGGTAACGAGTTGAAAGGAATTAGGGGCATAAACCAAATAAAGGAACGAGTGGGATAAACCGACGCGAAAACGACATAAGAAGTCATAGAGTCGGAAAGATAAGCCAAAAGAAAATGAGTGTAGCCTTAGACTATAGTTAAGGTCAAATGAATTTCAAAAGCAAAAATAAATTATTCTAAACATAAAAGGGGGGTGCCTTGACGCCATATGTATATATATATATAATTAAATAAAGACACGAGTAGAAGGTGATCCACGTGATCACTATAACCTTCGGGTTATAATCAATATAAAGGTCTACGGGACCAAAATGACCCTCGGGTCACAAATACAAAGAAACAAATTATAGGGTCTCACCTTAAAAAGGTAAAGATCTAATAAAATAGCTTACGAGGCAAAGTGAAGGAATCTACGGGTCACTTGGGGTTAAGCATGGGGACTGGTTATGATTCCCCGTGCAATATAATAACGGAAAAGAAAAATCTCTTGCTGTCAATTCCCGGATATGAGTAATTGACATAAGTTAAAGAGATAGATGTTAAACTAAAATTCAGTTTTAGTACGAAGTGGCGTTTAACAAATATGAATATTATAGAGAGATTAGAAAATAGTTAATGTTAAAGAATATAGGTCTCAACACCAATAGGTGTGAGACACTATGTTCGAGAGAAGATTCGTGATAATGAAAAGTTTATAAAAACTTAAACATAATGTGATGTGATGTGATCATAGTCACAAGAGTGATTTAGAAATACTATAAAATAATCATGTCGTAACGAAAGTTACGGAATAAGAGATCATAAACTCATGTGAGGCCGAATATGGCAATATGAAAGACCCGAATAACGAGGCTTGAAATGACCGTGCTTAATCAATCTAGCCGACAAGACCATCCAGAGTCAAAATAGTGACGTGATTTATACAAAACACTTGTCAATATATGATTAGTATGGGGCAAACATGTCGATGAACTCATACTATTAAGTGGCCAATTGACAATTGGGTCAAATAGGTGACAAAATAAGAAATACAAGATACAAGTTACAGTCTATGAGGATGTTGGGATTGAACCCTACCAGAGGAACAGATAATGAAAGCCAAAACCAGATCACTACAATGGATTAATCATAAGCAGCTGTTTACATTAAGCTTTCCCCTTGACAGTGAATCCAACACCTGATATGCTCCAAGTACTGCCCTTATCAATAACTACTGATCCTGTAAACTACTGTTAAGCCAAAGCACTGATGAAGTTTAAAGGCTGAAGCTCAATCTACTGACGGAATCCAAGTACTGCTGAAGAGTTAAAGCACTGCCCATTCAAGGCCTGATCACCCTTTGAAGAAAGCACTGTTGCTCAAACAACAGTGGTTGACTACATCAGTGGAATGAAGAGTCAGTGTTTATACATCAGTGTTTAGAATGTAATCAGTGTCTGTATGGTCAGTAGTTGTAGAACAGTAGATAGAGTTCTAGTCTGTTAGATGTCACTTTCATGGTGACGTCAGCTGAGATGCCTTAGTGGTTTGGTTTGCCTATAAATGGAGCAGTACTCTGTACTGTTACATTTGATCGTTTTGGGTGAGTCCTTCTCCTCAATTCAATCCTTTCATCTTGTGCAACCAACCCTGGAGTATCAGGCTGAGGGGGAGCTTAGTTTTGTAAGCATGCTTTGTAATCTTTTGACTTAATTGTAATCATTCAGCTTGAAGTAAAGCAAGTGTTTATCAAAACTATTTTCTCTTTTGATTGTGTTTACAAAGTTTGTTATTCATTTCCACTGCACTTAAACTATGTTCATTTCTGTTGATTTGTTCAAATTATACAAACAAAGACAATCATGACAGCCTCCGATCCTAACAATTGGTATCAGAGAAAGGACAGTCAAATTCGATCTAACAATCAATTTGACGTAACAGTTCAGCTCAAAAATCATTGATACTAAGGTTGATTGTATTTAGTTGGAAAACAGAGTAACAAGAAATCATGTTAAAAATGATTATTCAGATACTCTATAAAACAACCAAGATGTCATAAGAGACACAAACATCACATAACGAGTGATATCATGCATAAAACACCTATAGTGCTTAGATCTGAAAATATCTGATAACTATGGTATAATCATTTCCTTTACAAAATTGATTTGAACTGTTAATATGAAGTTTGTGTTGTTTCCATCATGTTTAATACTAAGGTATGAACCTCCTGTCAACAAAAGACCTAGTTCATAAAAACAATAGTGTTTTTGTTAACATAAAAGGAGGGAAATTAAGACTTTAGTTATTACATCTTATGTGTTGAAAAACAAGTTGAGAATCCTGTTAAAAAGGGATCAAATCAATTCTGTTAAGAACACATTGAGAAAATCACATGGAAAACAGACGAAATCATATGTGATGTGAGATTTGACATAAGCTCATGCAAAAATGTCCAAGTCTCTCCAAACGTTGCTGTAAAATGATTATGGTCTGGATATCTCCTCAATAAAATCTCCCAGTAAGTATTTTTGTACTTATAAATGGGAAGGGTAAAAAGGGAAGAAGAAATTCAACAAAACTCAAAAGTGTCTTTATCTCAAAACTTTTGAACTTAAAAGAAAGGAGTATAAATATAAAACACTTAAGAGTCCAAAGTTGGGTAAACAGTGGTCATCAAGCAATTTTGTGCATTCACAGGTTCAAGGAAGTTCAGGTAAAAATGGTATCACCAATGATGAAACTGATAAGAGGACTAGACAAATTTCCTCACATGTCTCCTTTTCTTGCAATCAATTAACAAGGAAATGGTCACAAAAAATAATCATTCAAATCATTGACCATTTTCCTAAAACTTGAGACTGATGTGACTATGTGTTTTAATTTGAAAATGTACCAGAACTCCTTTTGATGTTGTTTTCAGAATAACCTTTAATTATTTTTGAAAAAGGTTTTTCACTTTAAAACAGGATATATTATTCTTTATTTTTAATAATATATTTTGTATTTTTACTTGTTTTTGGAAGTAAAAATATCAATCTCCTCTCAGGATATAGAATCTCTATTTTTGTGAGTGATATTATCCTTAAAAACTGATCAAAAGGAAGGTACTGGTGCCAAGGTCATATCAACCTCAAGTTTGCCTTATCACTGATCAAAATTGATTGCTAACTAACTTTAAACTACTGAGATACTCATGTTCTAATTCAAATAATTAGACATAAAATGAGTAGCCTTAGTAAAGAGAGTTTCATCATCAGGAATACTAATCTACTGTTAGGAATTTATAAAAGTTTCAAATTTTGTAGAAAACATGTGGAAAAATCTAGAACATAAATCCCTGAAAAACTGCTGACAAATCAAACTTGATAAGTTGCATCTAAAATGTAATTTGTTAAGTATAGCATTTCTGCAGATTGACAGGCGTTGGTGTAACGACTCTCACTAAAATTAATACTTATTATGTTAATTCTATAAAAAAGAAACCCTAATTGAGACACCCAAGTAATTCTGCATAAACCCTAAAATTTTCAGAACATTCAAAATCAGGATCAGGGCCCCTAAAACTCAAAGGGGGTTAAAACCTAATTAATATTTATCTTCAAAATACGTTGTCAAAATAGAAATTCGTTCGTGCGTCGACTCACCCAGGCTATGCTAGTGACGAGGCTACCCTAGGCCATAGGGGCACGCCCCGCGATACGCGACAGGGGGAGAGGATCCCTCCGCGACTCGCGGGCGGCTTAAATTTTGGGTATAAATACAGGGGCTTGGGGCCTGAACTATTTGCTCAGTTCGACGGTCTAAAACGTCGTCCTACTCTTTGTATCTCCGTTTCTTTCTATCAACACCCTAAAACCCCGAAACTTTGCTCGTTATTAGGGTAATAACTCTAATCGTTGCTACGATTCAATCTCCGATCGACTGAAAATATCCGACGGGATGTTTAAGTGCTATCCTTTGTCATTAGTCGTGATTCTGAGAGGATGTTTAAATACCACCCGAACTCGGGGAATACTCTGTCATTCGTTGTGAATCCGACGGATGTTTAAGTGATTGTACTTTGTCATTCGTTGTGAGGGTTTTATCTCGTGATTATCGTTAAAGTTGAATTGAGTTAATACACTAATACGAGTATCATTGTATCTAGAAATTAGAACTCGTAAGCAAGGAGCTGCTAGAGTACTTAATAGCTAAGTAAACTTAATAGTTAAATAAACTTAGCAGCTAAGTTAGCTGAGTAGATTAATTATTTTGTTAATTAAGTTAAGTATGATTAATTAATCAGTTAATCAATATTAATTAAGCTAACAAGATTAATTAAGCTAAGTAAGATTTATTAAAAATAGATATATATGGGGACGTATGAGAACGTTTAATATTAATAATTAAATATATTATTTTTTTGACCTTACTCCGTTTTTAATGAAACTTAGGTTAAAACATAGATAAAAATATGCTCGTTCTAAAGACATATTCGTCGTTTTATAAAACGTCATATTTTAAAAGTTATACGAGAAAAACGAGTGAAACAGCTGAATTAATATATATAAGCAAGCTAGCTAGCATGTCAAGCAGGTAGGTAGACATGTCAATTGTATCCCACATCGACCAGAAGAATTGTTGAGGTGCTTGCTTGCTTGCTATAAATAGGAACCTAGGATTTCATTTTTCATTGCTCATTTCTTTTCTTCTTCTCTTTATACGTTGGTGTTCTAACCAATAATCACCGATGCGATATTCTGTCCGATCGATTCAGGAACCAACTAACGGATACCAAAGTGCTATACTTTGTGAGTTCTTTAAACGGATGCCAGAGTGTTGTACTTTGTGAATTTCGGTAAACGGAATCCAAAGTGTTATACTTTGTGAGTTCATTAAATGGATACCAAAGTACTGTCTGAATAAGACTATACTTTGTGAAATTCGTTAAGGTTCGAATCTCATGATCATCGTTAGGTTTGATATGGTTTTACACAAATACGTATTCCATTCTGTTAAACTATATGTTTAACCATCAGAATACTCCCAACTATACGCTTCCAATCAAAATGGATGCTTAATCATCAGAAGATCCAAAATAATAAAGTATATGCTTAATTATCAGAAGGAGTAGAATCAAGAAGCTTGTTAAATGAATACTGCATGCTTATACAGTGAGTCATTCTCTTTTTATCAACTGTTTTACAATACTCCAAAGAATTTTTCCAAAAGTTATAATTACAGTGATTAAGTTTATGTAATCACCAAATTACAGCCGGTATGTGGGGTATTGTGCACATTACTATTGTTTTTATCACTTTAGGTGGGCGAACCTAATTAGTGAAACCCGTCACCATTGGGGCAGCCAATGGGGGATATGACCACAGTCACCGAAACGAGTCGAGTGACAAATACTGTGGGTAGTTGGTTTGATATCAGAAACATTGTAATCTCTCTTAATACTGTGAATTATAGCAAATGTGTCGTTTTCAGTAAAATGAATGATTCACTCAGTATTTCCCGCTGACAAAACCTTTTTAAAACGCGTTTCAGGTAATTACAGTAGATTGGAGTAAGAATTGGATCCGACACTGAAAGACTTCAAGAAGTGGCTTATTTTATTAATTAAATCAACTTAAGAAATATTGTTTTTGGGTTTATCCCGTATTAAAAGCTACCTTTGTAAAACAGGGAATTTATTCCATCTATTTAAATAAAATCCGGTGTTTCTAAACTCTGATATTTTTCCTAACTCACGATCCTGATGAAATTTCCGCTGCAATGTTTTTTTTAAAAAATAATCACCGGTACCACTGGGCTGCTCACGGCTCCCGATTCCGTCCAGGGTGGGGTCGAGGGTCGTGACAGTTGGACATGATATTGTGTTTACACAAGACAAAATCAATTACCACATCTAAACAAGCAGATGCTCAAATTTTAACTGTCAAAAGTTCAAACACTGTTGCACTAACAGTTGCTGAGCTAATGATCTTTCATTTTTCTACCAATGTCTTTCCCTTAAGCTATTGTTGTGCTCAAACATCTGTTTTCTAAAATCTGTCCACTACTGAAAGTCATCCCCTGTTCTCTCATTCCTTTAATAAACACTGTTGTTCAAATGCAGTGCTGTATCCACTGATGAGCTATCCACTGATAGTAAAAATCACCCACTGTTTCATTTGTTACCGTTGTAACTACTGATGTTTGATCCATCAGTGGCTCTCAAAACAACTGTCCTCCATTATTTAATCTTTCATCAGCGGTTGGCACCTGTTCAGTTTTTAGCCCTCAGATTGTTGTAACCGCTGCCACATCAGCATTCACTTTTTCCCTAAATAAAACCCTGATCAAAACCCCCAAATAGGGTTTCACTCTCGAATTGAATTCCAAAATTCTATTCAAAAAGCAGTTTCCCACTCATCATTCCAAAAATCATTTTTCGATCTTCGTCATCAAAATGACGAAATCAAAATCGAAATCAAAATCAAAACCATCTTCTTCCTCTGCTTCCATAGACGCCACTCAAATGGTCGTTGAATCCATAGAAATCCCTTACAAAGCCCCTCACAAACTACTTGGGTCTACTCACAAAACCCACTACCACCAACACCTTCGACTCCATCATCGACACCCTATCTGCATCAAAGTATAAAACTTTGCTAACAATAGATGCTCCCATTTACCAACAAACCCAGAGAGAGTTCTAGAAAAATGTGGTTCTTGAAAAACAAGATGACCTCGTCATAGCCATTAACTCCTCTAAACAGGGTAAAGCCATTCAAATCACTCCACAATCCATTTCAGAAGTCTTTAAACTCGATGATCAGAAAGGTAAAACTTATTTTTCTAAAACCGAGTTGAAAAATGATTTCTTAAATAGGGGGTATGCAGAACAACCAAAAAGGGATACCTTACAAAAAGGCTATTTCCCTTCTGCACCCAGGTTTTTATTTCACACTCTTTTGATGTGTGTTTCAAATAAAACAACTGCTTTTAACGAAATACCATTAAAGATCCAATGTCTGGGATATGCTATTCTAAATAATGAAAATTATAATTACTCCCAGGAGATCTTTAATGACCTGGTAAAAAATGTTGATAGCAAATCATTCTTGGTTTTTCCAAGGTTTTTAAGCTACTATTTTGAACAAAAATTTGGAAAAGAAGACGAAAATTTGCTCAAACAAGGTACCTATTTTCAAATAAATGGCTTAACACCTGAGACATTTTCAAGAATGTTAACACCTCCAAAAACAAAAGCAGAGGTGCCTGAGCAGAATTTAGCAGTTACAACTGCTCCTCAGGTATCTGCTGTTGAGCCCACTGCTCCAGGTGATCATAGCAGCACAACCACTGCTTTGAAACCCACACCTGCCATTACCAAAAAGACCAAAAAGAAAACATGCAGAAAGCCCCCCAAACCCAAAACAAAGACACCTCTGGAAGATGAGATCCCAGAGTCACTGCCAGTGACAACACAAATGTCACCAATAACAACTGCTGCTACTTCCTCACAGCAGATGGAAGAAAGATCTCCACCCTTGCCTCAAACTCCTCCTACATCCTCACAAAAGGATCAGGTTGTAAACACAGGGACCCCACATTATGAAGCTCTGGATCCACTTGGATCCATCTTCCTCAGTCCTGATCCCAAGGACATGTCTCTTTCAACACCATTATCTTCACCCCTCACATTACCACAATCCATGCTACCTTTGTTGCATGCAGTTAATATAGCTCAGACACAAACCAGTTCCTCTCAATCACCTATCACTGAGAGTATACTCCCACAAGTGACTGGGTCTGATGTTTATACCTAAGCTATCCCAGCAACAACTGAGGAGGTTACACTACAGGAGTTACAAGTAACTCCTGGCAGTAGTTCAGGTGGAGAAGCCACTACAAATGTTGAACCCACTGGTTCACATTTGGACAGTGGTTACATTCATAAGACTCCCTTGAAGGCAATTTCTTCAATAGCACCACTAAGAACCACCAGTGAGTTTGTGATGCCCACTGGTAACCTCAAAAGGTTGTTAAGTGCTGAAGAAAGAAGTCCCCAGTACCAAGAACAAGGGGCATCAATGAATGACTTTTGGGATTCAGTTCCTAAGTCACACATTGGTACAACCACTGCTGGTGGGGATTCAGATGATCCCATTAACTTGGGTGATGATTCAAAATATCAGGAATTGACAGGCAGAGTTGAAAATCTTGAAACCTCAGTTGCTGAAATAAAGGATATGGTGCAACAGCTGTTAAAAGCTCAGAAAGCACAGTCCACTGTTGTTCCAGCTCAAGCATCTGCACAACCTGCTCCTGCTGCAAATGAGCTATGGAATATATTCCAACCACTGCTGGGAAAACAAAAACAGATGGCTGATCAGCAGCATGCTATACATGTACAAATGATGACAAACATGATGGAGTCAAGGTTTAAAGATACTCAGTCAGACATCAAAGCTATCAAGGCTCACATTCAAAGTACCACCGGAAAAGTTCCTCCCACTGTCCTTTTCATGAATGAACCATTTCCAGATAATGCCAAAAAGGGGGAGAAGATCAAGTGGAAGAAAAAGGGAATTGAAGATGGTATCTACATTGAATCTGAAAAGGATAGCCAAACCAAAGCTGATGTATCAACACACACCACCTCACCACACACCACCACAACCACTGCCCTACCACCATCATCATCTGTGATCACATCACCATCACCAAAACCAAATTCACCACCGAAAACAGCCACCCCATCATCTCCTCCTGCCAAAAAGCAGAAGACAACAGATGCTACAACATCTGTTGTAATGACAACAGTGGTTGAAACACCAGTTGTTTCAACAGCTGTCAGTCAATCTCAAACCATTGCCACCAAAATCAAAACCACTGCTCTACCATCACCATGATTACCACCTGCCATAAAGCAGAAGACAATAGATGTTACAACATCTGTTGTAATGACAACAGTGGTTGAAACACCAGTTGTTTCAACAGTTGTTAGTCAACTATCTACCACTGCTCTCACCATTCCTACATCACAACCAAAATTCCATTCAT
This sequence comes from Helianthus annuus, assembly GCF_002127325.2. NCBI lineage: Eukaryota > Viridiplantae > Streptophyta > Magnoliopsida > Asterales > Asteraceae > Helianthus > Helianthus annuus. Next base: position 128,133,060 of record NC_035448.2, on the reverse strand, counting down.
CCATAAAGCTTTACACCAGAAAAAGGAAACCAATCTCGGCCGATGAGGACATACATGATCCTATTGCTGCAAAATATCCACTGGAACTAGAAGCTATAAAAAATGAGATGAGACAATTCTACACTGAGGATGATCCTTCAAACTGAAGATTCCCTTCACTCATAGGTTTCATAGTCCAAGAAGATATGGATGAATATCTCAAGCTCAAAGCAAGGCAGGCTAAGATAAGAAAAGGAAGCTGAGTACTTTATAGAAGCCATCAAGAACATGGATCTAAAAGAAGACAGATCAGCAAAGCTTCAAGACCTTGCCAAAAAGGTATTAACCAAACCTGAATCACCAAATGACTCAGCAGAAATATCAGACATTGAGCCAGATTAACAAAAGAGATAAGAGCATATTGAAAAAGAGACTGTAGAAGACATAGCTGCAGCAAATGATGTCATTGAAATGGCCTTCAAACAAATGTCTGATAGCTTACAACTTTTCACAAGACCAATATCACCAAACTCATTAGGAAATAAATCTCTCCCAAAAAAACCCATTAGGATCAAAAATACTAAAGTGGATGTCTGATCAAAAGACCCATGTATTGACCCTGGTCGATTCCAATGGTGTAGTGAAGTACATATCAAGGAAAGAAGCACTAGGTCTTGGTGTTGAAGATTTGCAGGATCTCCTTGAACTTCCACTGTGCAGGGATGAGGATGACTCAAGTTCCAAAGACTTTGAAGAAGAATTTAAAAGACAAGCTAGGGAACTTCTGATGAGAAATAAAAATCCAGAATAATGAAGGGTTTTGGCATTATATGTTCCAGGGGGAGATTGTTGGGATTGAACCCTACCAGAGGAACAGATAATGAAAGCCAAAACCGGATCACTACAGTGGATTAATCATAAGCAGCTGTTTACATTAAGCTTTCCCCTTGACAGTGAATCCAACACCTGATATGCTCTAAGTACTGCCCCTATCAACAACTGCTGATCCTGTAAACTACTGTTAAGCCAAAGCACTGATGAAGTTTAAAGGCTGAAGCTCAATCTACTGACGGAATCCAAGTACTGCTGAAGAGTTAAAGCACTGCCCATTCAAGGCCTGATCACCCTTTGAAGAAAGCACTGTTGCTCAAACAACAGTGGTTGACTACATCAGTAGAATGAAGAGTCAGTGTTTATACATCAGTGTTTAGAATGTAATCAGTGTCTGTATGGTTAGTAGTTGTAGAACAGTAGATAGAGTTTATTAGTCTGTTAAATGTCACTTTCATGGTGACGTCAGCTGAGATGCCTCAGTGGTTTAGTTTGCCTATAAATGGAGCATTACTCTGTACTGTTACATTTGATCGTTTTGGGTGAGTCCTTCTCCTCAATTCAATCCTTTCATCTTGTGCAACCAACCCTGGAGTATCAGGCTGAGGGGGAGCTTAGTTTTGTAAGCTGCTTTGTAATCTTTTGACTTAATTGTAATCATTCAGCTTGAAGTAAAGCAAGTGTTTATCAAAACTATTTTCTCTTTTGGTTGTGTTTACAAAGTTTGTTATTCATTTCCGCTGCACTTAAACTATGTTCATTTATGTTGATTTTTTCAAATTATACAAACAAACACAATCATGACAGCCTCCGATCCTAACAGAGGACTTACTCATGAACGACACATGCATATGATAACTTTTGACTAGAAGAAACAATGACTTAAAAACGAAACTAAGTTAGTTTGGTCTAAATCAAAGAACTACATATGGAAGGTTTCGGGGACAAAACCTCTTTTAAGGGGGGTAGACTTGTAACACCTGTCACACCCTGTCTTTTGCGGAAGCGTATGATGTGTGACTAGCTTGTTATCATTGCATTCAATTATAATAAACAACTACATGATTTAAAACGATGTTCATCCATTCGGAAAATTTTGAGTATTACAGACACTTGTTATTTAAGTTTTAAAACACAACCTTCATCTAGATTACAATTCAACAAAAGTGGATGACATCTAAACTTGTAGTCTGCTTCTAGTTACGACACTTGCGCCCAAGATCCATCCTGTCACCTGAAATACATGTAATTTTGGAAAACATCAACATAAAGTTGAGCGAGTTCATGCGTTTTGCGTACCATGTATGAAAACATGGTATGTATCTTGTTTAAATAAAGTATTCTTGTATAAATCAAGTTTTCTTGTGTACACCACGTACTAATTGAATGTTTGTACAAGGACATTAAGGCATGCGAGGACATATGGAGCATTAGTGTTGGCTTCTTTAAGGCATGTGAGGACTTATGGAGCATTAGTGTTGGCTCCTTTAAGGCATGTGAGAACATATGGAGCATTAGTGTTGGCTCCTTTACTGTGTCGATTACCCTCGACTGTGTCGATTTCCCTCGACTGGGACTCCGAAGCACTACTAGGTACTAGTTTTGACCATGAGTGGGGTTCGGCCGTACCCGTTAGATCTAACCCTCGTCCCTAATTAATGAATGTTTTTAATGGCTTGGTACTAGTTTTCACCAAGACTTTGTGGCGTTTTTTTAGTATTTAGTCTATGCTCACATGATCTAGTATTTTCTAGGCATTTCTCAAAGCACATCATACTCGGTTCTCGTTCTCACCAAGTGTGCTTCTCGTATTTTTGTATTCTCAATTCGTATTGCACTCGGTACTCGTTCTCACCAAGAGTGCTTCTTGTATTTTTACCACTTGTAAAAATTGTAATATTTGTAACATGTATTTCACCCCCGAGAGTTATAAAACCAAAAACAGTTAGAGAAAAGGGGGAGCATGAACTCACAACTTTGCGTTCCTTGCGTCGTAAACTTCACCGGATTTGCTTAGCTAGCGTCGTGACCTAAACGTGTTTTATTAACGTTAGTCACTAGACTTGTATTGCACAAGTACAGTCACTATCTTTTGTATATGTGTTCTTGTGTTAAAATTTTTTTGTATTTTTAACTATGTATCTTACTTATAATATTTTCTCAAAAATAAATATAAGTATCTTGTATTTTGCACTTTGCACCCGAATTATGTATTTTGTCTGAATATGTTGTATGTGTATTTGCAAGTCCTAATATACTAGCACGTATTATACATACCACATACGTCTAGCACAAAGTTTAGTAATCAACAAATATATATACTTTTCCTCAGATAACATACTCGACATTTAGACACGCAAATTACAACTTATGCCATTTCAACTTAAATATCCAAAACTGGGCTGTTTTCGAGCATTTTAATAAAATAGTTATCTTATTTCAAGAATTCCCAACTTTTTACAAAAGGTGCTAAACGATCCAAATACTATTGTGTAAAAATCTCGGGATCCGATTCATTACCAATATTTTATTAAAAATCATTTTCCGGACTGTAATCAGATTCATTATTTTCTGACTGCAGCCCACGGAATAATTCACTAAAAATTCATTGTAAGTCGGATTGACGAAATTCCAGTGGGACAATTACTACGACATCAGTGTCCATCTACAGTACCGGTTTCATGATCTAACTCTACACAGAACTCAGGTTATGACAGAAAAAAGAATGTATATTTTCAGCAGAAAAATGCAGCTCTAGCTGCTGTTACAGAATGACACTTTAAAAATAGTAAACGAAGTCCAAAAATTATGATTCCAGTGCCATTAGAACCGTATTTAATAAAACATAAATCTAGGCTTCAGAAAATACATTTTTCGTTGAGTTATGGTCCTGTTACAGTCAACTGAAGTTGGCTGTAAATACAACTCAGCATGCTGTTTTCAGCTTTTAGTCTTTCTAACTCGTGTTCGATTGATTCCGCTAACATGTTTAGTGATCACAACAACATCAAACATCAATATTTACCAGCAAATCATCAAGTAATCAACATGTTCAATACAACATCCTATTACAACATTACATCATGTAAATCTTCATATAAAGCTTTATGTTTGAATCTTTTATGTTCAAGTTTCTAATTCTTTAGTGTTCATGAGTTATCATCTATTAACCACCTTCATAGCATGGGCGAAGGATAAGGTATCTCCGGGGGGGGGGGCGCCCGACCCCCCGAACTTTTCGATGCGTAGTGTTATGAATAGTACTTTCGTATAGGTATATACGTTGCCGCCCCCCCGGTTTTGCGAAAATTCGGGGGGGCGTGGCTTCGCCAATGCTTCATAGGATGTAAAATGAGTAGATCTAAGAGACTTACCACTAGCTCAAAGCTAGGAGAGAACTATGATGAAGATTGAGTGGATAAAAGCAACCGGGAGTGGTTCTTCAAGATCCGTTGCTTGCAACCTTCCTAACTTTGCTTCTTACACCTCTAGATCACCATGGATTGGTTGTAGATTGATTGGAAATGAAGATATGGTGAGGGGGGTTTGAGGCCGTAGCCTTTGGAGAAGAAGGAGAAGTCTTGATGTGTTGGTGAACTAATGAAGATGAAGATGTTAGTCTAGGGGTTCTTATAAAAATCCTCCACCATTTCTTTACACCATGTGTAATGTGTCTAGAATATGGTATAAATGTTGGTATATTCTCCAACATAATCTAATAAAATAATGCAAGAATATCCTATGTGGGGAACATGTCCCCTAACCGGCCATCAAGTGTGGGGGGGGGGGGTTATTAGTTGAGTTTCAACTTCAAGTTAGGGATTCTAGTTAGATATCAAGTGTTTGGTTTGTGAGTTTTGGTGTGTTATTAATTATATAGTATGTTAGGGTGTTCGGGGACCCTAACTAGCTCTGAAAAATAAAAACAATGCTTCTAGCATTATTTTTGTGTTCCGGGTAAAGTCCGGTTGTTCGGTTAGATACCGGTTCGTTTAAGTACTAAATTGCACCGTTTAGTGTCTTTCAAGTATCCTTTTGCGACACTTTTAATTCTCGACACTTAGGGAAGCATTCTGGATGATAAAACATAAATTCTGCATGAAATTTATGTGTTAAAAGCTGTTTTATAGCTGAATTTTATAAATTTCTGCACTTAAAGTGCGTTTTGGGTGATTTTTAGTGCGTATTTTAGCTTCCGGAATGCCAATATTAAAACCCTTGTATATACTCTTGGGTTTTAGTGCATTCTTGACGTTGGACCTACACCTAGGCTCCAATTCTAATGTCTGACCGCTTTCTGCAGTTCTGTTGACACGATGTGTCCTACCGGTGAGTTTACTAATATTTTAACGCAACGCTTTCATAAGGTAATTCTTGTAGCATATATCATGCATGAATTCACTTGTAAGGAATTCAGAAATTTATTTGTCTGTTTAACCAGATCATGCACAGTCATTTAAGCACAAATTACTGTTCATTTTGTGTACGGAATGTACGGAAAAGTGACGAACATCATAGCACCCCCAAAATGTAAATCAATTATTTTAAATATAATGTCGGTGAACAAACAAGTAAACTAACTAGGATTAAAAATAACCTAGTTAGATAAAAGTCTTGTAGTGATGTATAACTGGTTTAAAAACTAAATGTAAGAACTAAACAAAAGTTGAGGGGCTTGTGTTGTAAAACTTGAAACTTAATTTAATTAAAACAAATAACTCACACCAAACACACACAAAAAGGTATGTCTGGTCGATCATCAGAGAAGGGGGCAACCCAAGCTCATCTTCAAACCCTAAGTTACATAAAAACTCAAGAATTGAAGGCAAAGATCAGTTCCAAAACGAAATTAAAGCTTAGATTGGTGATCTCCACTGCAAGGGGGTCATAAGGTATGTGAATCTTGAAGGAAATCTCTACTTTGATTTCTGGATGAATTTATAAAATTCAAAAAATCATTAATGCATGATTGTTATATGGATGAAATAGGAACATTGTAATGTCTAGGAGTAAACCCTAGACAAGTATATGTTGAAATCATGCTTAATTCTAGTAAAATCTATGAACACCATTGAAGGTGATTAATGGGTTTTTGTAGAACTAGATAAACAGTAGGATTTTGGTTATTGTTCTAGTGTAATCAGATATTTGCGAAGTGATTTCACATTTATCGATGTTAACTCTTATATGAAATAGTCCGATTGATGTTAATTTAGCAAAAATAACAAGTTGTGAACTTGATTCTAGTTAGACAAAAATCAGACCCGCTAGGTGTTTGTTAAAATGCCTAAATGAGGATTAATATGTTAAAAATTGGGTGAAAACGCATATTTGATTGTTATAGCAAATTATGCGTTAATAATTGCGAAAAGGGTTCTAAATTAATTGTGAATTGAACTCTTTAGGCAAGGAATCCGGATCGTCGAGTGGACAAGTCGGAGGAGATACGCGTTTGAAGGGTGTGCTCTAAAGGTACGTAACTACGGTTTTGTTACGTTATGCTCAATTATGAAGTTGGTATTTAGTTGAAGTGACGGTGATCACTAGATAAATAAATGGGTCAAATATTGGTTAGAATAAGTTTGGTGTGTTATAAATGGTGGTTTCCATTAAACAACCAAACAGGTCGAACAATGGTTGAATTTGTAGTGTTAAAGTGACTAAAACGTCACTCATTAAAAATTGAGTGATAAAAGCGTAAACCATGGAATGGACGTGATACGCTAAGGTTGACAAGCCTGGGAATGGGTAATTATGGTTAGAAACTAATGTTGATGAATTATGCAAATATGTAACTTGTTTCGTTACATTACGCAAATTAGATATTGTAATCGTTCAAAGTTGTGTTTTAGAAGCCGGGTTTCGTTAAGTGAAATTTATATGGCTAGATCCGTAATCTTAATACAGACATCTAGGAAAAAGAATCCGCTAAAACGGATATGTAAATAAAAAGTTATGAGGAATTAAGCGGAAAAAAATAAAGAAGGCTGAGCTGGGCGAACCGTGGGTCACGGTTCTGAACCGTGGCTCACAGTCTGGCAGTTCTGCTTTGAGCTGGGTGAACCGTGGGTCACGGTTCTGAACCGTGGCTCACACTCTGGCAGTTCTGCTTTAAGCTGGGCGAACCGTAGGCCACGGTTCTGAACCGTGGCTCACAGTCTGGCAGTCCTGTTTTGAGCTTGGCAAACTGTAACCTACGGTCGGTTTGAAATAAAACTTTGATTTTGTTTGTTTTTCAATATGTGAGCAATAGAACTTGTATTTAACTGATTTTAAAGAGTCAAAACTAACCTTTTACGTGGTTTTGACCATAGGTGAAGATGGACTTAATCCGGATGGCGATTAAGCACGATTACAAGAACCGAACACGATCTTTTGAAGCTTCCGCGATTACTTAAATATGTTTAAAACAATGACTATGTAGTTAACACTTAAATACTTGTTTTGAGGTTGTTAAACTAGTTGTACTTGTCTAAAATGCTAACTTGATGAAAAAAAATTCCTTATGTTTGATATATAAATCAAAGTTTTGGTTTACAAATGCTTAGTTTATGTTAAATTATTATAAAAAAACGAGTGGAGTGTTACAAAAGCCCAAACCAACTATTTGATCCCCCCCTCGCAATCTGCAAGCTCAAGCTCTGTCACTGTGTCACACCCCGATATTTCCACGTTTCACCGGTGGGCCCGGTGGGGAGTCGTGACGTAGTTGGTAACATTACAGTCAAACAACACAATATTTAAATGCACAGCGGAAGCAAAAGATAGATATATTTCAACCGAATGTAAATTGTAATATCAAGTATCACAACAGTTGAAAGTAATCCACAGGGGGATCAAAAAATAAATAGGAAACATTGTTCAACAGTTTGACATCCAAGCTTGCGAGACTTATCGTGGACGCTAGGAGAAAGCCATCCTAGTTCGCGTAGTACCTGCACTTAACCTTTTTGGGAAAATACGTCAGTTTAGACTTTTACACTGGTAAATACATTCAACCGACTCATTTTGAAAAGTTTAATAAAATTGATTTGAATGCACGTAGCACAAACTTTTATAACCTGGATAATTATTTGAATATAATACTTGTAAGCGATTTACATGTTTCTTATGCGTTCAGTAGCCCAATCCGTAGAACGGGTTAAAGATCAATAGACACACCACATTATTTATTCATTTATGCGCTGACGGGTGTACGCCTACACCCCGTGCTCAGGTCGTGGCCATCTCGTAAGATGATGCAAGGGATATCCGGGACATGGTCATTAACCCCCCAAAGGCTTTAAGCAAACAAAACATTTCAAAATGGAGCATATCAATGATTTAACCTCTAATCGATTAAAGATTCAATGCTAGACCAAGCGGTATTTTATATACCGTACCCCAAGCCCGTATAAGGGAAATAAGTTAAAAGTATTTACCTTTGCAAGTACCAATCACAAATAGCAAGTGCGTGTAGCTTTTACCGGGTCTCCTATTCTGGAACGAAGGTTTGTAATAACCTATTAGAATCCTAACGGGTCTTTAATTAAGCCTAAACTTAGACCGGTTAGTTTTAATGAAAGATACGTTTCGAACGCGTGATTAAGCGAAGACCGGAATAGAATGTGATTTAGACCTGACAAGTTTGAAGACTTGTATAATATGGGTAATCCAACCACATTCTGGATTTTGAGATAAAAATGACAAGGTTTGACCCGTTTCGGCTAATTTATGTAAACTAGTTACATAAACCGAACCGAACGCGTAATTAGTGTAACGGGTAACCGTAAGAGTCCTATACAGGTTTTCTAAGTCAATATGCTTTAAGGAGGTTGTGATATCAGTAGGATATCTCCCATTATGCTCAAAACGAGTTTAATCCCTTAATACGCCCTGTAGGGGTATTTTGGTCATTTTAAAGATTATAAAAGCGATTAATTATAATTCTGATGTTCGGGTCTGAACTAATCAGTAAAAAACACATTCTTTAACAAGTTATATCAGTAGGCAATAAGCCTTACTTGGCAAAAATGGTTTTAAACTCATACTAGGAGTTTAATACGCGTAAAAAGCCATTTTAAGCGATTTCCGGGTTATACAAGAAATCTGAGTTTTCTGATCAGGTTATATAGTTCAAAATACTTTATTTATTATATGAAATCAGTAGCAATTGGATTGGCGTCAAAATACTATGTAGAACTCATTTTATAACCAAAAAGGGTATAATCGGTATTTACCGAATCAAGGTCATAACCTTATGTTATGAGCAAGTTAAAAATAATTAAAAATCTTTAAAAATCCCAAAATATTATATTACATCAGTGTGTAAAAGGTTTGGTGTTGAAATTGGGCTTAGATAGGTTTTACGCTAAGTGCGCCGTTTAATTAACAAACGATTTCTTAAATGCGCTAGTTAGCATAACTCCTATTCTAGACCGCTAACTGACATAAAATTTCAGGGACATGTTTATAAATTAGTAACAAAGATTTTTGCTCTCTCACATTCCCAAAATTCTCGTTTTATGATCAAAAGGGCATTATGGTCAACTTTTAAGCATTTAACGGAAACTTCTAAACGAAGCGGACAATCAATGAACCAGTCACAGAGGGTTATACTATCATGTAACCTGGTCCTAAGGAAGTCCTAAGGCATTTCCAAACTCTACTAAAACGGATCAGAACTGAAGTCAAAGCAAAAGTCAAAGTTTTGTGACTTTCGGTTCCGCACCGGGTCTAAACAGAAAATTGTCGGATCCAACAAGCTTAGACCATTTATTATAAATATTACCAAGTTATATGAGTGATAAAATAGGTTACATGCCTTCTACATTGCTAATTATGCGTTAATTCGAAAATTAGCATTCTGTTGACTTTTTCTAAGCAACTTGGACCCGACATTTGATCTAGTTAGAGTGGGAATCAGAGGGTGCCCTTTTAAGGGTTTAATGCCCACATAATTACCAACTTATAACTACCTTTGATTCGACTAATCACTGGACCATTAGTGATTAACCGCTAAGTCAACCGTTAATTACAACAGTTTGACTTTTAAGCTAAAACTAAGTAAAAACTTAACTAAGAAAGGTTAAGCATACTTACTGAAGTCCTATGCACGATTAGGGATGCTTTGGAAAGGCACTTGTGCTCCAGAAAGCTCCTCAATTGAAGATGGAATGAATGATCACAAGTTGTAACATGAAGGCCTTTTTATAGTGTTTATATCACCTTAGATCATTGCCAAACAAGTCTACTACTGATCATGGATCATCCACAAGTGTCCCTATGTTGGGATTGAACCCTAACAGAGGAACAGATAATGTAAAGCCAAAACCGGATCACATCAGTGGACTATCAATAAGCAGCAGTTTATTCTTTGCTTTCCCCTTGACAGTGGTATTCTAACAACTGATGAATCTTAAGTGCTGCTCACTACAACAACTGATGAACTAAACACTGATGATACTCTAAAAGACTGCTGAAGACAAACACTGTTGCTTTATCTACTGCTGTTTTCTATGTACTGCTGAAGACTCAAGCACTGCCCACTCAAAGACTGATCACCTTTGAAGAAAGCACTGAAGTTCAACATCAGTGCTCAGGCTACAACAGTGGAACGTGAAGCAGTAGTTATCTCAAGTTTGTATTATATTGATTATCAGATGTTGCATATCAGTAGTTTGTATAGAACGGTGTTTATTGGTTATTAGGTCGTTAGATGTCACTATCATGGTGACGTCAGACAAGATGCTTCAGTGGTTTGGACTGCCTATAAATGTAACAGTACCCTATACTGTTATACTTGATTGACTGAGTAGATTCTTCTTCTCCAGTCCAATCCTTTCATCTTGTGCAACCAACCTTGGGGTATCTGGCTGAGGGGGAGCTTAGTTTCTGTAAACATGCTGTAATCATTTGCTTTGTATTTTCAATCATTCGACTCAATGAAAAGCACTTGTTTATCAAACTATTTTCTTCCTTAATTGTGTTTATACAGTTTGTATCCATTTCCGCTGCACTTTACATTGTTACATATTCATTGATCTATCAAGTTCATACAAACAAACACAATCATGAGAGCCTCGGATCCGAACAATTGATATCAGAGCCTGGACAGTCAAATTCAATCTAACAATCAATTTGACATAACAGTTCAGCTCGCAATTCATTGATACTGTGGTTGGTTGTATTCAGTTGAAAAACAGAGTAACAAGTGAATCATGATCAAAATGGTTAATCAGAAACTCTGTAAAACAACCAGGATGTCATATGACACACAAATTTCACACAACAAGTGATATCATGCACAAGTCACTCATAGTTTTCAGATCTGAAAATTATCTGTTAAATTATGGGATCGTTTGATATTTTCAAAATTGATTTCAACTGTTGTTACGAAATTTGCGATGTTTTTACATTTTACACTAAAGTATGCACCTCTGTTCAGCTAAACCTACGTTCATCTAAACACTAGTGTTCTGCTAACAAAGAAAGAGGGAATTAAAACTTTAGTCAAAATTCTTATGTGTTCAAAGGCAGGTTGAGAATCCTCAATATGACCAAAACAACTTTGTCAAAACACATTAAAAAAATAAGGTGTCAAAACTGTCCTAATCATATGTGATGTGAGATCTGATAATAAAACATGGACAAATATGGCCAGATTTCTCAAAACATTACTTCAAAATGATTCTGGATTAAGTTTCCTCTCAGTGAGTATTTCTATACTTGTGAATGGGAAGGGCAAAAGGGGAAAAATAAATAAATCTCAAAGTGTGGTTATCTCAAAAACCTTTGAATCCAAAAGAAAAAAGAGTATAAGCACAAAACACTTCTGAGGTCAAAATTGGGGTAAACAGTGGTCATCATGCAACTGAGTGCTTTCATCAATCCAGGAATTGTTCAGGTAACTACGGCATCTCCAGTGATTGTCCTTAAAAGAAGAATTTACAATCAACTGACAAGAAAATGACCCCAAACAATGGTCATAATAACTTGAGAATGATATGACCATGAACACATTTGTAAAGCTGTCAGATCCTTTTGTTGATTTTCAAAACTTCCTTTATTTTTCTAAGGTGTTTTTCTTCTTAATAAAACCAGATATATATTACTTTTTATAATATATTCTGTACTTTTACTCATTTTTTTTAGTAAAAGTTCATCTCTGGCCAGGATGTAATTTACTTGTTTTTGTGTAAAATTACTATCCTAAATCTGGTCAAAAGGAAATGGCACATATATCAAGGTCATGTTAAGCTCAAGTTTGATTATCACAGATCATAAATTGATTGCAAATTAATTTCGAACTACTAAGATACTCATGTTCTATTTCAAGTAATTAGACACAAAATGAGCAGCTCTAGTAGAAATGTTTTCATCATCTGGGATGCTAAACCACTGTCTGGAATAATGGACATTTGGCAAAACCTTGAACAAAATTTCTATAGACAACTGCTGACAAGTTAATCTTGATAATGTACATCTAAAATGTATTTTGTTAAGAATAGCATCTCTGGTGCTCAACAGATGTTGGATAAGACAAAATCAAATTCTACATCTGAACAAGCAGATGCTAACATTATTTGTCAAAAGTTAAAACACTGTTGCACTATCAGTTGTTGTAATAAAAGTTCTCATTTCATTTTCTACCACTGTTGTACCCAAAATGCTGTTGTGTCTCAACACCTGCTCTCTAAAGTCTGTCCAATGCTGATAGTCAACCTCTGCTCTTCAAAAACACTGATGTTTAAAATCATTGTTCCATCCACTGATACACCCACTGCTTCATTTCATTACCGTTGTAACTACTGATGCCTGATCCATCAGTGGTTGTCAAAACAACTGTCCTCCATTATTTATCATTCCATCAGGGGTTGGCACGTGGTCAGTCTTTAGCCGTCGGATCATTATAACCGCTGCCACATCAGCATTCACATTTTCCCTAAATAAAACCCTGATTATACCCAAACAGGGTTTTACTGTCGAATTGAATTCCAAACATTCTCTTCACAAAGCAGTTTCCCTCTCATAACTCCAAAAACCTTCTTCGATCTTCTTCATCAAAAATGACGAAACCAAAATCGAAGTCAAAATCAAAACCATCTTTTTCCTCTACCACAGCAGATGCCACTCAAATGGCCGCTGAAACCACGGAGATTCGCTACAAAGCTCCACACAACTATGTGGGTATACTCACAAAACCTACCGATACCACACCTTTGACTCCATCATTGACATCCTATCTGCGTCAAAGTACAAAACTTTGATAACAGTAGACGCTCCCATTTACCTTGATACCCAGAGAGAGTTCTGGAAAAATGCCACCCTTGAAAAACAAGGAGATATCATCACAGCCATCAACTCCTCGATACAGGGTAAGAAGGTACAAATCTCTCCAAAATCCATCTCTGAAATCTTTAAACTCGATGATTTGAAAGGAAAAACCTCATTTACTAAAGACGAGTTGAAAAAGGATTTCATGAACAGGGGCTATGCAGAACAACCGAATAGGGATACCCTACAAAAGGGTTACTTCCCTTCTGCACCCAGATTTTTATTCCACACACTACTAATGTGTGTTTCTAATAAAACAACGTCTTTTAATGAAATACCAACAAAAATCCAATGCCTGGGTATGCAATTTTAAACGATAAAAACTATAATTACTCCCAGGAAATATTTGATGATTTGGTAAAAAAAACGTTGATAATAAGGCATTTCTGCTCTTTCCAAGATTTCTAAGCTACTATTTTGAACAAAAATTTGTTGAGAAAGATGCAGATTTGCCCAAACAAGGTGTCTCTTTCAAAATAAACTGTTTAACAATTGAAACATTTTCAAGAATGATGGCACCAATAAAATTAAAAGCAAAAGAGCCTGAGCAGATTTTAGAAACTGCCACTGACCCTCAGGCAACCTCTGCTGAGCCCACTGCTCCAGGTGATCAAAGCAGCACACCCACTGCTTTGAAACCCACACCTGCCACCAAAAAGACAAAAAGAAAAACATCCAGAAAACCCACCAAACCCAAATCAAAGGCATCTCTGGAAGATGAGATCCCAGAGATAATGCCAGTGACAGCACAAAAGTCACCAATAACCACTGCTGCTACTTCCTCACAGCAGTTGGAAGAAAGATCTCAACCCCAGCCTCAAACTCCTCCTGCATCCTCACAAAAGGATCAGGTTGTAACCACATGGACACCAAATTATGAAGCTCTGGATCCACTCGGATCTATCCTCCACAGTCCTGATCCCAAGGACATGTCTCTTTCAACCCCCATACCCTCACCAATCATAATGCCACAATCAATAATACCCCTGTTGCATGCAGTTGATATTGCACAGACACAAACCAGTTCCTCTCTATCACCCATTACTGAGAGTATACCTCCACAAGTGACTGGGTCTGATGCTTATACCTCTGCTATCCCAGCAACAGCTGAGGAGGTTACACCCCTTGAGTTACAAGTAACTCTCGGTGGTAGTTCAAGTGGAGCAGCAACTACAACTGATGGATCCACAGATCTTCAGTTGGACAGTTGTTACATAATTAAGACTCCCTTGAAGGTAATTTCTTCCATGGAAACATCGGTAACCACCAGTGAGTTAATTTTAACCACCGGTACAATCAAAGGTCTATCGAGTGCTGAAGAAAGAAGTCCCCAGTACCAAGAAAAAGGGGCATCAATGGATGATTTTTGGGACTCTGTTCCAAAGTCACACATTGGTACAACCACCACTGGTGGGGATTCAGATGATCCTACAAATGTAGGTGATGATTCAAAATATCAGGAATTGACGAAACGAGTTGACAAACTTGAAGATTCAGTTGCTGAGAATAAAGATATGGTGCAAGAGATTTTAAAAGCTCAGAAAGCACAGGCTACTGATGTTCCTGCTCAAGCACCTACACAACATGCATTTGCTGCAAATGAGCTTTGGAATATTTTCCAACCAACGCTTGAAAAACAGCAACACATGGCTGATAAAAAGCATGCTATTCAAGTACAAATGCTGACCAACATGGTGGAATCAAGGTTCAAAGACACTCAAGCAGACATCAAGGCTATAAAAGCTAGTATACAAAAGACTGCCCAAAGTGGAAAAGCTCCATCCTCAATCCTCTTCATGAATACACCCCTTGCAGATAATGCCAAAAAGGGGGAGAAAATCAAGTTGAGAAAGAAAGGAATTGAAGATGGGTTGTATATTGAACCAGAAGAATCCAAAACCTCAAAAACTTCAACTCAAACAGCTGATACATCAGTAGTTACAAAAACTGCTGACAGTAGCCAAACAGCTGCCATGACATCAACACACACACATTCAACACACACCACTCTATCACATACCATCACAACCACTGTTCCACCACCATCTGTGTCTACAACACAAAAACCACAACTACCATCACAAACAGCCAAACCATCATCACCCCCTGCCAAAAAGCAGAAGACAACAGATGTTATAACATCTGTTGTAATGGCAACAGTGGTTGAAACACCAGTTGATTCAACTACTGTTTGTCAACCACTAATCACCACTCAAACAACCACCACAATAACCCCTGCTCAAAAGCAGAAGACATCTGCTGATACATCAGCAGTTGTAATGACAACAGCAGTTGAGACAACAGTTGTTTCAACTGTTGTTAGTCAGCCATCCACCACTGCTCTCACTTTTCTTACATCACAACCAAAGCTTCTCAGTAGAAAAAGAAAGCCAATACCTGCCAATGAGGGAACACATGATCCTAATGCTGCAAAATATCCATTGGAAATTGAAGCTCTCAAAAATGAGATGAGGCAATTCTTTACAGAAGAAGATCCTTCAAAAAGAAGATTCTCCTCACTCATAGGCTACATGCCACCAGAGGATATGGATGATTATCTCAAAATACAGGCAAGGCAAGCTAAAGTAAAAGCTAAGGTTGACAGTGAAAAGGAAAGTCTAAGCGAAGAAGGCATTGCTAAAAGACTGGAGTTCTATCTTTCAAAAGTAAAGCAGATAGAAGAATTTGTACAAGAGTTAAACAAAGAAAAGGCTGATCAAAAGAAGAAGTTAAGAAAACAACTTCTAGCCTTCATCATGAATGAAAAATTCTATCCTACTGAAGAACAACAGTTTAAAGAATGGCCATTAGTAGCTTTAAAGCATGAGGCAGAAAGGATTCAAAGAATCAAGAATGATCCTTCAAAAAGGAAGAATGCTCCAAACTGGAGCAAATACGAAAAACTCATTGCTGACCTCACTGCTGAATACAAAGGAAAGAAAAGGGAGCTGGTGGATGCTAAGATGGACATTGCTGAAGCCATATCAAAATGGTCTAGGCAGCAGACTGATGAAGCCTATGAGAGGCTAAAGAAAAGAAAGAAAACTGTTTCAGATGCATCAAAGAAAAGAGAACAAATGATGAAGCTTGAACAGAAAATTGAAAACCTCAAAACAATGATAAAATCAGCAGACAATCCTACTCTTGGGTCAAATCAAGATGAAGGTAAACAGCTGACTAAAAAGGAGGTCAAAGAAAAGGAAGCAGAGTATCTCAAGGACACCATCTTAAAAATAGGTCTGAAAGAAGACAGCTCATCAAAGCTTTAAAACCTTTTTATGAAGGTACTGAACAAACCTGCATCTCCAAACACTGCAAAAGACAAGACAGAAATTGAAAGACAAGAACTTATTGAACAAGAAACTGCAGAAGACATAGCTGCAGCAGACAAAGTCATTGAAGAAGCTTTCAAAAGAATGTCTGAAAGTCTGAATGTGTTTTCAAGGCCATCTTCCCTCAACTCATCTGAAAATAAGTCTCTCCCCAGAAACCCACTTGGCTTAAAAATACTAAAGTGGATGTCTGATCAAAAGACCCACGTATTGACCCTGGTCAGAGCCAATGGCGAAGTGAAGTATATATCAAGGAAAGAAGCACTAGGCCTAAGTGTTGAAGATTTGCAGGATCTCCTTGAACTTTCACTGTGTAGGGATGAGGATGACCAGAGTGCAAAGGAATTTGAAGCTGAATTTAAGAATCATGCAAAGGCACTCTTGATGAGTAATAAAGGTCCTGAATAATGAAGGGTTTTGGCATTATCTGTTCCCAGGGGGAGATTGTTGGGATTGAACCCTAACAGAGGAACATATAATGTAAAGCCAAAACCGGATCACACCAGTGGACTATCAATAAGCAGCAGTTTATTCTTTGTTTTCCCCTTGACAGTGGTATTCTAACAACTGATGAATCTTAAGTGCTGCTCACTACAACAACTGATGAACTAAACACTGATGATACTCTAAAAGACTGCTGAAGACAAACACTATTGCTCTATCTACTGCTGTTTTCTAAGTACTGCTGAAGACTCAAGCACTGCCCACTCAAAGACTGATCACCTTTGAAGAAAGCACTGAAGTTCAACATCAGTGCTCAGGCTACAACAGTGGAACGTGAAGCAGTAGTTATCTCAAGTTTGTATTATATTGATTATCAGATGTTGCATATCAGTAGTTTGTATAGAACAGTGTTTATTGGTTGTTAGGTCATTAGATGTCACTATCATGGTGACGTCAGACAAGATGCTTCAGTGGTTTGGACTGCCTATAAATGTTACAGTACCCTATACTGTTACACTTGATTGACTGAGTAGATCTTCTTCTCCAGTCCAATCCTTTCATCTTGTGCAACCAACCTTGGGGTATCTGGCTGAGGGGGAGCTTAGTTTCTGTAAACATGCTGTAATCATTTGCTTTGTATTTTCAATCATTCGACTCAATGAAAAGCACTTGTTTATCAAACTATTTTCTTCCTTGATTGTGTTTATACAGTTTGTATCCATTTCCGCTGCACTTTACATTGTTACATATTCATTGATCTGTCAAGTTCATACAAACAAACACAATCATGAGAGCCTCGGATCCTAACACCCTAAGGTCTAAAAAGCAAGTAGGGGTCGCCCATACTGGTGAAAAGATTGATCTAAGTCGGTTACAAGGCTGAACAATGCTGTCTCACTTTTCTGTATCTGGGCGTCTCACGCGGCCTGCGTAAGACCTTAACAAGGCTTACGCGGCCCACCTGAATCATTCTGACAGATTTCAAATCTTTTCAATAATTGCAGGTTGGCTCTTGGCTCTTCGGAAGGGTATTCTTGCATTATGAGCCCTTCTTATTTACGTACAAGGGCCTCGAGACTTTTACCCATCTTGTTAAGTCCTTGGTCACTTTGTTATTACCCGAGAAGTCATAACTTTCAACGTTGACGCTTTAACCCCTCATGTACGAATTTGATCATAACTTCCTCATTTTATAACGAAACTTTATGAAATTTTTATCGTGCATTCTAGTGAGTATAATTCACCGTTACAAAGCTTCGGGTTTGCTAAAAGGTCACTCAGAGGTATAACTTAAACATGTTGACACATTTAACCCCTGTAGTTTGTAATCTCTCACTTTCTTTCACATTTAGCTCCGTATGATCCATGATTTATTCGTTTGAAGGTATGAGCATCATGTAGGGTTACTGTAAAGTATATTTATCCCTTGTTGACCTCTTGAACCCTTGAATTCACATACATTCTATGTTTGTCAACTTTAGTCCCTCTAGAGTATTCTTTCTCACGTTCTAGCTTATGGCACGTGTCAATACATTATAGGACGCGAATTTTCGAGGTGTTACATCCACACCCCCTTAAAAGAAATCTCGACCTCGAGATTTACTGAAACAAATGAGGGTACTTTTCTATCATCGTGGACTATACCTCCCACGTATACTCGGGACCTCTACGGGCATCCTATTTTACCTTTACAATAGGTACATGCTTCCTTCGAAGCTTCTTAACCTGTCGGTCCTCGATCGACACAGGTTTTTCAACAAACTTCAAGCTCTCTTCGATGTGTACATCTGTATGTGGTATGACTAGTGATTCGTCAGCGAAACACTTCTTCAGATTGAAGATGTGAAATACATTGTGAATACCACTGAGCTCTTCCGGTAAGTTTAACTTATAGGCAACTGATCCGACACGTTCGATGATCTCGAATGGTCCTATATATCTCGGGCTTAACTTGCCTTTCTTACCAAATCGCATCACTCCTTTCCAGGGTGATACTTTAAGTAGTACCTTGTCACCTACCTCGAAGTTAAAAGGTTTACGCTTCAAATCTGCATAGCTTTTCTGCCTATCTCGGGCAGCTTTCAGACGGTCACGAATCTGGACAATCTTGTCCGTCATTTCAAAGACTATTTCCGGTCTTGTCAGTCAGACATCTCCAACTTCCGCCCAACAAACGGGCGTTCTACACTTCCTACGATACAAGGCCTCAAAAGGCGCAGCTTTAATGCTGGTATGGTAGCTATTGTTGTACGAGAACTCGATCAATGGCAGGTGGTTATCCCAACTACCACACAAATCAATCACACATGCACGAAGCATGTCTTCCAAAGTTTGGATTGTACGCTCACTCTGCCCGTCCGTCTAAGGATGGTAAGCTGTACTGAAATTTAAGTGCGTGCCCAAAGATTGTTGGAAACTTTTCCAAAAATGTGACGTGTATCTAGTATCTCTGTCAGAGATAATAGACACAGGCACGCCATGTAGAGATACAATCTTATCTATGTACAATTGGGCTAGCATGTCGGAGCTGTAAGTCTCCTTAATGGGCAGGAAATGTGCTGACTTAGTCAACCTATCAACTATCACCCATATCGTATCATTTCCTTTCCTTGTCTTTGGCAATTTGGTGATGAAATCCATGGTCACCATTTCCCACTTCCACTCGGGAAGTTCAGGCTGTTGCAGCAAACCTGACGGCTTCTGATGTTCAGCTTTGACTTGCGCACATGTCAAACATTTAGCTACATAGGTAGCTATAGACTTCTTCAAGCCTATCCACCAAAAGTTTGCCTTCAAATCCTAGTACACCTTGTCAGCTCCAGGATGAACGGAGTATTTGGAACTGTGGGCTTCCTGGAGGATAACATCTTGAAGTCCTCCATAAACTGGAACCCATATTCGTCCGTTTAACCTTAGAATTCCGTCCTTTCCATAGGATAACTGTTCTTCAGTTACTCCTAGCTTTTCATTAGGATAGTTAGCTTCCAGCACAGCTTCCTTCTGCGCAGCTAACAACCTTTCATTTAAACTATTCTTTATCTCCGTGCTCTTGGCATTGATTCTTATAGGCTTCGCCCTTTCCTTTCTACTCAAGGCATCAGCGACTACATTTGCCTTGCCAGGATGGTATCTTATCTCACAGTCATAATCATTCAAAGTTTCCATCCATCGTCGCTGCCTCATATTTAAATCATTTTGGTTGAACAGATGCTGGAGGCTCTTGTGATCAGAATAGATCACACACTTGATGCCATATAAATAGTGCCTCCATAGCTTCAGTGCGAATACAACGGCACCCAACTTCAAGTCGTGGGTGGTGTAATTCTTTTCATGCACCTTTAACTGTCGAGAAGCATAGGCAATAACCTTGCCTTTCTGCATAAGCACACATCCCATCCCGGTGTGTGATGCATCACAATATACCACAAATTCTTCTATTCCATCAGGTAATGTTAACACAGGCGCATTGCTTAGTTTCTGCTTAAGGGTATCAAAGGCTTCTTGTTGCTTGGGACCCCAGTTAAACTTAACATTCTTTCTAGTCAAAGAAGTTAGGGGTGCGGCAATCCTTGAAAAGTTTTCAATAAAACACCTGTAATATCCTGCCAATCCCAAGAAGCTGCGAATTTCTGTGGGCGTCTTCGGCTCTTGCCAATTCATGACAGCTTCCACCTTAGCGGGATCCACTTGGATACCATGCTCACTAACCATATGTCCAAGGAATTGAACTTCTCGAAGCCAGAATTCACATTTAGAGAATTTGGCGTAAAGCTTTTCCTGTTGAAGCAGTGAAAGAATACATCGAAGATGCTTCTCATGATCAGCTTGATTCTTTGAATAAATCAAAATGTTGTCAATGAAGACGATAACAAATTTGTCCAAGTATGGTTTGCAGACACGGTTCATGAGATCCATGAATGCCGCTGGTGCATTAGTGAGCCCAAAAGGCATCACTAGGAACTCGTAATGACCATAACGAGTCCTAAATGCAGTCTTGTGCACGTCTTCATCTCTAACCTTCAGTTAGTGATAGCCTGACCTCAGATCGATCTTAGAGAAGTAGCTTGCCCCTTGAAGTTGATCGAACAAATCGTCGATCCTGGGCAATGGATACCTATTCTTTATAGTGACCTTGTTAAGCTCACGGTAATCGATGCACAGACGCATCGATCCATCCTTCTTCTTGACAAATAAGATTGGTGCTCCCCAAGAAGACGAACTAGGTCTAATGAAACCTTTGGTTAGCAATTCATCCAGTTGTGTTCTCAATTCCTTCATCTCTGTTGGTGCCAACCTATAAGGTGCTCTAGCAACAGGTGCTGCTCCAGGAATAATGTCAATTCTGAATTCTACTTGTCTATCTGGTGGTAATCCAGGTAGTTCTTCGGGGAATACTTCAGGGTATTCAGAAATGACAGGGATATCCTCAATCTTGGGTTTTGGCTCATCGATAGTCACTTGTGCCATGTAGATGACACAACCCTTCTTCAAACATCTAGAGGCCTTGAGCATAGTCACTTGCTCAGGCAGTCCATACTGGGTATCTCCCTGAATGGTAAGTGACTCACCAGACGGAGTCTTGAGCACTACTTGCTTCTTATCACAGATAATCTGGGCCTGGTTATGAGATAACCAGTCCATGCCTAAAACTATGTCGAAACCGGCTAACTTCAAAGGAAGTAGGGACAACGGAAAAGAGTGATTCTTAATGGATATGAAACATCCATCTAATATGGTTGAGGCAGTTTCTAAGGTGTCGTCTGCTAATTCCACCTCATACTTCACACTTAAGGTTTTAATAGGTAAATTCAACAATTTACAAAACTTATTGTCTACGAAAGATTTATCAGCTCCTGAATCAAATAGCACTCTCGCATAAACATCATTTACAAGGAAGGTACCTGTGATCACATTGTCGTCCTGCACAGCTTCCTTTGCATCCATCCTGAAGACCATAGCATTAGTCTTCTTTCCTTCATCAGCTTTCTTTACATACTTTGGGCAATTTGTCTTGATGTGCCCCTTTTCGTTGCAACTGTAGCATGTTGCGTCTTTCAGCTTCTTGCACTCTAGGGTTTTATGTTCCGTGGATTTGCAAATCCCACAAGGCCTTGACTGAGATTGGGATTTTGAGTCAAGTCTGCACTTCCCAAAGTGGTATTTCTGACAAGTCTTACACTTGGGCTTATCTCCAGATTGATGCCCATCCTTCTTAGAACTAAATCCCTTCCTGTGGTCATTGTTTCCTCTCTGCTTCTTATTTGAGCGACGTGAATTATCATCATCATGCTTCCTTTTCTCGGCATCCGTATTCCTCTGCGATCTTTGCCTGACCGCGTCCAGCGTGAGAGATAAGGATATATCAGCTACAGACCTAAAGTAGCTGGCCGAGAGGCTTTTACACTTGCCTTTATCTCTGGGGCTAAACCCCCGATGAAACGAGCTATTCTTTTGGGTTCCGGGGTCACCAGATAAGGAACCAACCTTGACATTGTATTAAATCTCGTAAGGTAAGCTTGGCAATCCAGATTCTTCATTACCAATGACAAAAAATCCGACTCAATATTCTCTACCTCATGCTGAGGGCAGTAGTTCTCTCGGATGAGGGCAAAAAATTGTTCCCACGACATACTGTACAGTGGAATCTTCCCAGCAGCTTGAATCAACGATCTCCACCAGGCTAAGGCCTCACCCTTGAACGATTGAGACACAAACTTTACTACATCCTTCTCAGCGCACCCGCTGATATCAACCACTGTGTCCATCTCATCCAACCAAGTCATGCAGTCTATAGCCCCTTTTTCCCCAGTAAAATCCCTGGGTTTGCATGACACAAAGTATTTGTAGGAGCAACCCTTATCACGGGGTCCTTGATTCAGCACGATACCTTGAGATGGGACACTATGATGGTTTGAAGAATGACGATCGTCATCATCTTTCTTTGGTTCTTCCTTCTTGGAGGGAGGCTTGCTATGCGCCCCAGAATGAGTCTTGGGCTTAGAATGCGGTGCGAATAGGGTCCTACTCCGAGTACCGCTCGATTCGCTATACTGCTTATCCAAGGCTTTTGCAACAGCATTGTCAATTAACGCTTGCAGTTCCGCACCCGCTATATTAATCCGAGCATCATTCTGGTTCTCCATTGGGTGACTATTTATTTCATCCGAATCAGCCATTATGTCTTGAACTGTTACATAAGATATTGACAAAAGTTTATTTCGGAGTTTATTATGGAATTGCCCTTTTTGGCAATTCATTAACCATGGTAAACATAGACCATATTTGGTTAATTTGTTACTCATATTAATTTAGGATTTTTCTATAACTTATCCTAATTATAAACAATATTATTAGTGGCACGGAAGCCTAGTCACAGGGACGTTCTAAGTTATAAGCCAAGATTTCAAAGAATCAAGGCATGAAGGTTTGAACACAGTTCTTCACCTTTTCTTGACAGGGAGTCATAGACTACTACTGTCTCTTGTCTTATATGACAATGAGTATGGCCCGTAGGCACTACATCACTAATGGATGCTTAATATGCGATCATCTTAACTGATGATTTTAAACCCATGATTTATAGATTATTAAGTTAGGTTTAGGAATCCTTTGAAAGATCCTTTCATAAGAATGACGCATGTGATTTTAACGAATCACGTATGCCAAGAGTGTTAACTATGTTTGCAGATGTTAACAGAGATTCGAATCTTTTAATCAGGTCTTACCATCTTGGCTAGGTCTTATAATGACACGAAGGCTAGGTTACACCGTTAAGATTCTTAATTAATATTCGGATAGGCAGATATATTTTAAAAGGAATGATTTTTAATTTATTTATTCCATATATTTATGCATAAAATGACAAAAATGAAATTTAAAAACTTAGCATTCCATTTAACATTAAAAAGGATTACATATTGCCCTAAACGGGACTTTTAAGTAGATGAAATACCTACGCAGAGGTTAAACTAGAAAGCAAGTCCACGCAGGGACCAACACTAGGATAGATGTCCACACAGGGACTGAAAGATAAGTCCACGCAGGGACTAAAAGACAAGTCCACGCAGGGACTAAATACACAAATAAATGTCCACGCAGGGACTTGATTGAAATAGAAATACAATAATACATATAGAGATTAATGATCTCGCTTCTTCTTTCCTTTTAACAGGTTAGCCAGGCCCTTGAGGAATCCACGGTTGTTCTTACGTTCTTCTTCAAAATCCCGTTCCACCCTGTTTAAACGGTGGAGGATTTCTTCCTGCTCCGGTGGGGAAAAACGTGGCGGCTGCGATAGGTGCTGAGCCGGAGGTCTAGCAGGTACTGGATACCCATGAGTTGAGTATCCCATTCCCCAAGGAGTTCCATAAGGTCCTTCGGGATGAAGGGCGTTGTAGTTTGCCGCCACTTCTAAGTATGGGTCGGCATCAATATAGTTGTAGTGAGTATGAGCTGGCAGCTCAGACGGGTTATATGCTATGGAACCGGCATATGTAGGTATCGGGTTATCATAACCAAATGGTGGCGGAGGTGGTGCAACTGGTGCAGAATTCACCTCTGCAGCTGGGTTAGAAGGTCCACCCATTTGTGGGTCTTCATGCAGTGGCGGATAATGACTGCCACTGGAGTGTCGAGGGGTGCTAAAATGAAAATCCCCTCCGCGAGCAGACATCCGCGCGCCTGTTCTCCTACGCCTTGATGGATCTGGAGGTGCTTGACGAACTGGTGGCGGTGGAGGCGGTGGCGTGACTGCCACGAAACGCGAATCCTCGGAGGGATCCTGCTGCTGCTGCTGTGGTTGGTCATGAGGCGATAAATGGTGAGAGGGTGTAAAGTACCACTCATATTGGTTGAACCTTGCTTGTTAACTGTCTGGACCCTGATAGGGTGTTCCATGGAAGGATGATCCATCAGAGATTTCGATGGGATGGTTGGGGGTACCTCTTGCAGGCTCGATGGGATCCGTGTCCTCGTCCATGTCCATTGCATTGTCTTCTGAGAAATGGTCCTCTGGTCCTAGAGGGTTAAAACCAACTGGTTCTTGTACAAAGTTTGCCGGGTTAAACCGGCCCTGAAAGACAGGAGTAGGGTCGCCAAAGGAACGGTGCGAAACGGAACGTCGGAGAGGTATGTACGAAGGTTGAGGGTTATCGGGCTCGTTTTCCGAGTGCGGCCCAAGAGAGTGACGGTAAGAAGGTGTTGAATTGTGCGAGATAGACCGTCTAGCGGGCTCAAAAAGGTTCCTCCTGTTTCTCTGTAACAACTCTCACTAAAATTAATACTTAGTATGATTAATTAATCAGTTAATCAATATTAATTAAGCTAACAAGATTAATTAAGCTAAGTAAGGTTTAATAAAAATAGATATATATGGGGTCGTATAAGAACGTTTAATATTAATAATTAAATATATTATTTTATTTCCCTTACTCCGTTTTTAATGAAACTTAGGTTAAAACGTAGATAAAAATATGCTCGTTCTAAAGACATATTCGTCGTTTTATAAAACGTTATATTTTAAAAGTTATACGAGAAAAACGAGTGAAGCAGCTGAATTAATATATATAAGCAAGCTAGCTAGCACGTCAAGCAGGTAGGTAGGCACGTCAACTTATCCCACATCGACCAGAATATGAATTGAGGTGCTTGCTTGCTTGCTATAAATAAGAAGCTTAGGATTCATTTTTCTTTGCTCATTTCTTTTCTTCTTCTCTCTATACGTTGGTGTTCTAACCAATATCACCGATACGATATTCTGTTCGGTCGATTCAGGAACCAACTAACGGAATCCAAAGTATTATACTTTGTGAGTTCGTTAAACGGAATCCAAAGTACTATACTTTGTGAGTTCGTTAAACGGATGCCAAAGTACTGTCTGAATAAGACTACACTTTGTGAAGTTCGTTAAGGTTCGAATCTCATAACTATCGTTGAGGTTTGATTTGGGTTTTACACAAATACGTATTCCATTCTGTTAAGCTATATGTTTAACTA
The DNA here is from genome assembly GCF_002127325.2 of Helianthus annuus. Lineage (NCBI taxonomy): Eukaryota > Viridiplantae > Streptophyta > Magnoliopsida > Asterales > Asteraceae > Helianthus > Helianthus annuus. The sequence goes on along the minus strand of NC_035448.2, from coordinate 128,107,165 downwards.
CCGAAAATACTCCCCACCATACACACATGCGAATCACTAATTAGTATAGCAGGGTGCTGCTACGATACAGGGTATTAACTCGATCGCTATTACGATTCATTTTCCGACCGATCAATATATCCAATGGATGTTTAAGTGCCACCCACATTAGGGTTATACTTTGTCGTTCGTCGTTAAATCGATGGATGTTTAAGTATCGCACTTTGTCGTTTGTTGTGAGAATTTGATCTCGTGAGTTATCGTAATTGTTGTATTAAGTTACCTACCTAGTTCGTGTGCACTCGGTTACAAGGCTAAATCAATAGGCTAAGCTTTGCCAGTATAAATCTGCAATATATCAAGGCTTATCTGTAGACTAAACTTTGGCCGTATGAATCTGCATGTTTATAATGTGAGTCATTCTTCTTTTTAACTGTTTTCTCACAGTTTGTGAGTAAGTATTACAAAACTCCAAGTTATTTTCAAAGGTTATAATTACAGGGATTAAGTCTTTGTAATCACCAAATTACAGCTGGTATGTGGGGTATTGTGCACATTACTATTTTATCACTCTAGGTGAGTGAGTATCACTCTATGTGAGTGATTATTACTCTGTGTGAGTAAACCGTCACTATTTGGGGCGACGGGACCCAATAGTGGTATGACCACAGTCACAGATCCGGTCGAGTGACAAATACCCATTCTTGATAATTGGTTGATAAAAACATTGTAATCGCTCTTAATACTATGAATTATAACAAATCTGTTTTTATAAAATCTGAATGAACTCACTCAGTATTTCCCGCTGACAAAACCTTTTTAAAACGCGTTTCAGGTAATTACAGTAGATTGGAGTAATGATTAGATCCAGCACTGAAGGACTTCAAGAAGTGGCTTATTTCATTAATTAAATCAAATTAAGAAATATCGTTTTTATATTAAAAGCTACCTTTGTAAAATATGGGTTTATCCCATCTATTTAATAAATAAAATCCGGTGTTTCTAAACTCTGATATTTTTCCTAACTCACGGTCCTGATGAAGTTTCCACTGCAATGTTTTTTTTTTAAATAAAAATAATCACCGGTACCACTGGACTGCTCACGGCACCCGATTCCGTCCAGGGTGGGTCGGGGGTCGTGACAGAAGGTGGTATCAGAGCCACTGCTTTAAGCCTATAAGTGTTGTGATAATAATACTTAAGCTTAAATAAAAAGAGTTAGGAGATTTCTATTAAATGGTAGCACAGCTGATAGCAGTTAGACTTGAACATAAGAAAAGATGCCTTAGTATAAGCTAAGCCACTGGTTTACACAATTAGGTGTTATAATAATACCTAAGTGAAACGGAGAATTAGAAACTTAATATTATCTGATAGCACTCCGGATGGTATTTAGACTTGAACTTAAGAATTTTGCCTTAAAATAAACTTTAAGGTAAATTACTTATATAAGTATAATATAATGGATACTGGTATGACGGTTAGCAGGCAATAGCACTTAATTGCTATTTATTCTTGCTTATTGATATTATTTGGTCTAGAATAAGATATGTTATGGGAATACAAATTTCCTTGATTCTGGATAAAAGCCCTAATAAAAGAGGCACTTTTTGAAAAGATACTATTTATGGGAAATAGAAAATTTTCTCCGGCAAAACTGGGTATAGAGTAGCAGACTCTCCAGCTTGTCCGGACATATTGAGATTACCGCTCCGGCGCGAACCGGATAAGACGGGGTAAATGATATGTCAAATCAGTGACAAGATTTCCCTAAATAGTATCATGACCAAATACCTGACTGGTTCTTGGAAATATGAATCTGTTAAATACATTGACCTGATAAATGGTATGTTTATTTCAGCATGTGAAATATGTGATTATATAGATAGGTATATCTATAAGGAAATTCCAAAAAAAAACCATAAGGATTGACAAATTGAAATAAAGCACAAGCATCCGTGTCTAGAATTCTTTATCAGGAATCTCTTTTCCAATATCAAACATTATTTTGTTTGATCATTTACCTCGTAACTCATACAATGAGAACCCTTTAAAGATGGGATATCATCGAAAGTATAAAAATTTACAATGCACAAGTAAGAAACATATAAAGTTGTGCTAATGCACAAGAAAACACATGAAACTTAAAATATACGTCCACAGACGTTGAAATATATCACACACGACTTTCCAAGGCAAGAACTTTGAAAAGATAAATTGGGCACGATAACACCAATACTAATTCTGTCAGTAGAAAACTACTAATCAAAAAGAAGCACTTTGCCACGTGATCCTACAAACGATCTACATTTCGCTGAGGTACGTTGGAATAAGATTTCACAATCATCGGTGCACAGTCTAAACTAAGTCATAATTATTATCACTGAAAAAGGAGTCACATACCTTTGCAAATCCCCTATTCCATTTCAGTTCATTCGACATTCCTTGATAATGGCACTTAACAACGGGTATCACACAAAATTCCAGATAAAAGTTCTTATATTCCTTTCGTAGCAATTCTGACTTCTGCCTATAATAAGTTGACTTTCGTGTTCTTTTAAGGGTCATCATACCATAAAGAATTCTTTCATAATAGCAAATATTGATCCATTTCATTTCTTGGTAAATCCATACGATACACATGCACTATTTGTTGCGCATGTGGTTCATTTAAGTTATAAGACCCTAGGAAGGCTTCATTCCAAATTATTGTTTATCCAACCTCAAATATCATTTCGCTATACTTGATCTTTGCATTGTAAACCGCGTTTTGCAAAATGATTACTCTTTGATATTTGATCGATAATTTTTTTTTTTTTTTGAAAAACTCGATTTTCTTTTTGAAGGTTATACATGGTTTCTGTTGTGATCATATCCGAACTTCCTTATTAAAACTCGTTTTATCCGAACCCAGTTAACTTGCTCTCAATACGTAATCAATTCGAAGTCCCATATGATGGATTGAAACCATCATATTCAAAATAGTCCCAACAAGCACTTCAATTCTCTTGAACCATAACATGCTTGTTTAGTCTTCGAATTCATCAAATCATTTCTTTGATCACGATCCCTTTATGATGACATTTTCACAATTTTGAAGATTGCGCTAATCTAGGATTTAATTATTTATTTATTTACATTGAATCCGCTTTATTGATTTATTTTATGAAAGCAATCTTAACACAATTGTGTGCTAAGATAATGATCCACCATTTCATGTCCTAATTCCTTAGTCCTTACAACCTAAATCGAGCCTTTCGTGATATTTCTTACCTTATCATCATTGATCGAAAAACATTATATAAACTTAATTATATATAGAAACTTACAATATAGTATTCCTACATTAAAATTTTTGTTAAAACCATTAAGGTAAAGAATTTATATTTTTACGTATAAAATTTTGTTTGAAGTATATTCTCATTTAAGTTTATGCATTTATTATTGGCAATTAATATTAGTTTTATTATTAGTAATAATATATTAATAGTAATAGTGTTAGTATTATTTTTCGATACTAGAGTTATTATCAAGGGCATGTATTGAATAGCCTAGCCTTAGTTAGGCATGGACTGGCCACCTATGCTTAAACAAGGCAGCACTAACCAATATCCGCCGTGATAATGACTAGTTAATTAAGTCATCATACTTATTTAGTAAATTTCAATTATATATAAAATATTTTTATATTATATATATAGAAATATATATACTTTGTACTGTAAAGAGAAGGCATATTTTCATAAAACAATTAAAAGGGACGAATAGAATTATCTAAATAATCATAAACAAAACATATTATAAATAAATGTTCATCTTGATTAATATTTCACAACCATTAAATACTTATAGAAATATTCTTTTATATTAAAATATCAAATGTTATTTACGCAAGCCAATACTTAAGTATGCTTGATATTAAAATAAACATTTATTATTCTACTTTTATGATTTAAAATACCATAATCTTATAGTTAAACACACTTGATTTTAAAAATAATAATCATAAGTTCTAGAATATTGGGTAAACCTATATCATTATTTTGTCAAAGTTACCACGGGTTTTAATATTTAAACCTATCTATATTTATTTATTATTCTACCTTATGATAACATAAAAAGGAAAAAGGATTTTAATAAATCAAAATATCACCTATCTTTAATCAAACATTTTGATTAAAATCATCTGAATACAATTATAAGACAAAAATACACTAACTTTATTGTCTTTTCATGTATTCTTACAAATCACCCATCTCAACACATTGATTTTCTCATATCATAATACTTGACAAAACATTTTCATGTTTTCATTTTATTTTGACCCGGTCAATCTTAAGTCTTCCTTAGGTACCAATCAAGGTAAGTTTTCTTCTGACAAAGAATTTTACTAATTCCAAAAAGTTCTTCACATTCATTTTAAGAATCTATAGATCATATATCTTTTGGCTTGAACCCAATCACCTTGGAAAAAAAAAATATATACCATTTCATCTTATTCGTTTGAACATTTCATCTTTTGAAATATCCAGATTCGCCTCCTTGAAACTCTCAAATTCGAAAACAATAAATTTATTCGGTCATCACTGAATTCTTTACAAACACTTTGTAGCGTCCGAATAGATTTGTAGCCTGTGCTAAACCCTATTCATACGCCATTCGTTTGATTTGTCATATTCTTGGTACAATTATGTACTCAGATTACGATACACTAAATTCTATTGTCCAGTACCATTTAAGTAAACGATATTGACTTTCGGATAATCATTGACAAATCATTTTCCATACTTCCATTCACAAATAGATATTTATCAATTCAGAATCTCCCCTAATTGATCAAAGTAAGTTCATTTCGGATATTGAATCCAATTGTTTCTATAAATCATTTCTATTTTTAAAATTCATACCCCTCAAAATATCTTTTGATTCCATTCCGCGATACATTGTTTCTCTTAATTAGAAGAAGAAACATAACCCAAGAAAATATCATAGTCCAAATCTCGGGGACGAGATTTTATTAAGGTGGGGAGGATGTAACAACTCTCACTAAAATTAATACTTAGTATGATTAATTAATCAGTTAATCAATATTAATTAAGCTAACAAGATTAATTAAGCTAAGTAAGGTTTAATAAAAATAGATATATATGGGGTCGTATAAGAACGTTTAATATTAATAATTAAATATATTATTTTATTTCCCTTACTCCGTTTTTAATGAAACTTAGGTTAAAACGTAGATAAAAATATGCTCATTCTAAAGACATATTCGTCGTTTTATAAAACGTTATATTTTAAAAGTTATACGAGAAAAACGAGTGAAGCAGCTGAATTAATATATATAAGCAAGCTAGCTAGCACGTCAAGCAGGTAGGTAGGCACGTCAACTTATCCCACATCGACCAGAATATGAATTGAGGTGCTTGCTTGCTTGCTATAAATAAGAAGCTTAGGATTCATTTTTCTTTGCTCATTTCTTTTCTTCTTCTCTCTATACGTTGGTGTTCTAACCAATAATCACCGATACGATATTCTGTTCGGTCGATTCAGGAACCAACTAACGGAATCCAAAGTATTATACTTTGTGAGTTCGTTAAACGGAATCCAAAGTACTATACTTTGTGAGTTCGTTAAACGGATGCCAAAGTACTGTCTGAATAAGACTACACTTTGTGAAGTTCGTTAAGGTTCGAATCTCGTAACTATCGTTGAGGTTTGATTTGGGTTTTACACAAATACGTATTCCATTCTGTTAAGCTATATGTTTAACTACCGAAAATACTCCCCACCACACACACATGCGAATCACTAATTAGTATAGCAGGGTGCTGCTACGATACAGGGTATTAACTCGATCGCTATTACGATTCATTTTCTGACCGATCAATATATCCAATGGATGTTTAAGTGCCACCCACATTAGGGTTATACTTTGTCGTTCATCGTTAAATCGATGGATGTTTAAGTATCGCACTTTGTCGTTTGTTGTGAGAATTTGATCTCGTGAGTTATCGTAATTGTTGTATTAAGTTACCTACCTAGTTCGTGTGCACTCGGTTACAAGGCTAAATCAATAGGCTAAGCTTTGCCAGTATAAATCTGCAATATATCAAGGCTTATCTGTAGACTAAACTTTGGCCGTATGAATCTGCATGTTTATAATGTGAGTCATTCTTTTTTTTAACTGTTTTCTCACAGTTTGTGAGTAAGTATTACAAAACTCCAAGTTATTTTCAAAGGTTATAATTACAGGGATTAAGTCTTTGTAATCACCAAATTACAGCTGGTATGTGGGGTATTGTGCACATTACTATTTTATCACTCTAGGTGAGTGAGTATCACTCTATGTGAGTGATTATTACTCTGTGTGAGTAAACCGTCACTATTTGGGGCGACGGGACCCAATAGTGGTATGACCACAGTCACAGATCCGGTCGAGTGACAAATACCCATTCTTGATAATTGGTTGATAAAAACATTGTAATCGCTCTTAATACTGTGAATTATAACAAATCTGTTTTTATAAAACCTGAATGAACTCACTCAGTATTTCCCGCTGACAAAACCTTTTTAAAACGCGTTTCAGGTAATTACAGTAGATTGGAGTAAGGATTAGATCCAGCACTGAAGGACTTCAAGAAGTGGCTTATTTCATTAATTAAATCAAATTAAGAAATATCGTTTTTATATTAAAAGCTACCTTTGTAAAATATGGGTTTATCCCATCTATTTAATAAATAAAATCCGGTGTTTCTAAACTCTGATATTTTTCCTAACTCACGGTCCTGATGAAATTTCCGCTGCAATGTTTTTTTAAAAATAAAAATAATCACCGGTACCACTGGACTGCTCACGGCACCCGATTCCGTCCAGGGTTGGTCGGGGGTCGTGACATTCTCTGAGGTTCGGCACTCATTGTAGTGGAAGGAGTTCGCAGGTGAGAAGGCCCGGGCTCGTGATCGTTGTGGGTAGTGATCGGCCCTTTGCCTCTTCCTCCTCTTCTAAATCTCGGTGGCATATTTCCTGATTAAACAATTGAGATAAATAACAAACAACAAAGGACAAACTAAAGCAACAATTTGAATTCGTCCTAAGTTCTTGTCTAGACTCGAGTATGTGCAATTGTGTCATTGAGATTAAACACATAAGGCTAGTGTTTAATTCACTCAACGTTGGCTCTGATACCAACCTGTCACACCCCGATATTTCCACGTTTCACCGGTGGGCCCGGTGGGGAGTATCGTGACATAGTTGGTAACATTACAGTCAAACAACACAATATTTAAATGCACAGCGGAAGCAAAAGATAGATATATTTCAACCGAATATAAATTGTAATATCAAGTATCACAACAGTTGAAAGTAATCCACAGGGGGATCAAAAAATAAATAGGAAACATTGTTCAACAGTTTAACATCCAAGCTTGCGAGACTTATTGTGGACGCTAGGAGAAAGTCAGCCTAGTTCGTGTAGTACCTGCACTTAACCTTTTTGGAAAAATACGTCAGTTTACACTGGTAAATACATTCAACCGACTCATTTTGAAAAGTTTAATAAAATTGATTTGAATGCACGTAGCACAAACTTTTATAACCTGGGATAATTATTTGAATGTAATACTTGTAAACGATTTACATGTTTCTTATGCGTTCAGTAGCCCGATCCGTAGACCGGGTTAAAGATCAATAGACACACCACATTATTTATACATTTATGCGCTGACGGGTGTACGCCTACACCCCGTGCTCAGGCCGTGGCCATTTCGTAAGATGATGCCAGGGATATCCGGGACATGGTCATTAACCCCCCCAAAGGCTTTAAGCAAACAAAACATTTCAAAACGAAGCATATCAATGATTTAGCCTCTAATCGATTAAAGATTCAATGCTGGACCAAACGGTATTTTATATACCATATCCCAAGCCCGTATAAGGGAAATAAGTTAAAAGTATTTACCTTTGCAAGTATCAATCACAAATAGCAAGTGCGTGTAGCTTTTACCAGGTCTCCTATTCTGGAACGAAGGTTTGTAATAACCTATTAGAATCCTAATGGGTCTTTAATTAAGCCTAAACTTAGACCGGTTAGTTTTAACGAAAGATACGGTTCGAACGCGTGAATAAGCGAAGACCGGAATAGAATGTGATTTAGACCCGACAAGTTTGAAGACTTGTATAATATGGGTAATCCAACCACATTCTGGATTTTGAGATAAAAATGACAAGGTTTGACCCGTTTCGGCTAATTTGTGTAAACTAGTTACATAAACCGAACCGAACGCGTAATTAGCGTAACGGGTAACCGTAAGAGTCCTATACAGGTTTTCTAAGTCAATATGCTTTAAGGAGGTTGTGATATCACTAGGATATCTCCCATTATGCTCAAAACGAGTTTAATCCCTTAATACGCCCCGTAGGGGTATTTTGGTCATTTTAAAGATTATAAAAGCGATTAATTATAATTCTGATGTTCGGGTCTGAAGTAATCAGTAAAAAACACATTCTTTAACAAGTTATATCAGTAGGCAATAAGCCTTACTTGGAAAAAATGGTTTTAAACTCATACTAGGAGTTTAATACGCGTAAAAAGCCATTTTAAGCGATTTCCGGGTTATACAAGAAATCTGAGTTTTCTGATCAGGTTATATATTTCAAAATACTTTATTTATTATATGAAATTAGTAGCAATTGGATTGGCGTCAAAATACTATGTAGAACACATTTTATAACCAAAAAGGGTATAATCGATATTTACCGAATCAAGGTCATAACCTTATGTTATGAGCAAGTTAAAAATAATTAAAAATCTTTAAAAATCCCAAAATATTATATTACATCAGTGTGTAAAAGGTTTGGTGTTGAAATTGGGTTTAGATAGGTTTTACACTAAGTGCGCCGTTTAATTAACAAAAGATTTCTTAAATGCGCTAGTTAGCATAACTCCTATTCTAGACCTCTAACTGACATAAAATTTTAGGGACATGTTTATAAATCAGTAACAAAGATTTTTGCTCTCTCACATTCCCAAAATTCTTGTTTTATGATCAAAAGGGCATTATGGTCAACTTTTAAGCATTTAACGGAAACTTCTAAACGAAGCGGACAATCAATGAACCAGTCACAGAGGGTTATACTATCATGTAACTTGGTCCTAAGGAAGTCCTAAGGCATGGATCAGACCTGAAGTTAAAGCAAAAGTCAAAGTTTTGCGACTTTCGGTTCCGAACCGGGTCTAAACAGAAAATTGTCGGATCCAACAAGCTTAGACCAGTTATTATACTTATTACCAAGTTATATGAGTGATAAAATAGGTTACATGCCTTCTACATTGCTAATTATGCGTTAATTCGAAAATTAGCATTCTGTTGACTTTTTCTAAGCAACTTGGACCCGACATTTGATCTAGTTAGAGTGGGAATCAGAGGGTGCCCTTTTAAGGTTTAATGCCCACATAATTACCAACTTATAACTACCTTTGATTCGACTAATCACTGGACCATTAGTGATTAATCGCTAAGTCAACCGTTAATTACGACGGTTTGACTTTTAAGCTAAAACTAAGTAAAAACTTAACTAAGAAAGGTTAAGCATACTTACTGAAGTCCTATGCACGATTAGGGATGCTTTGGAAAGGCACTTGTGCTCCAGAAAGCTCCTCAATTGCAGATGGAATGAATGATCACAAGTTGTAACATGAAGGCCTTTTTATAGTGTTTATATCACCTTAGATCATTGCCAAACAAGTCTACTACTGATCATGGATCATCCACAAGTGTCCCTAAGGTCTAAAAAGCAAGTAGGGGTCGCCCATACTGGTGAAAAGATTGATCTAAGTCGGTTACAAGGCTGAACAGTGCTGCTGTCTCACTTTTCTGTATCTGGGCGTCTCACGCGGCCCGCGTAAGACCTTAACAAGGCTTACGCGGCCTGCCTGAATCATTCTGACAGATTTCAAATCTTTTCAATAATTGCAGGTCGGCTCTTGGCTCTTCGGAAGGGTATTCTTGCATTATGAGCCCTTCTTATTTACGTACAAGGGCCTAGAGACTTTTACCCATCTTGTTAAGTCCTTGGTCACTTTGTTATTACCCGAAAAGTCATAACTTTCAACGTTGACGCTTTAACCCCTCATGTACAAATTTGATCATAACTTCCTCATTTTATAACGAAACTTTATGAAATTTTTATTGTGCATTCTAGTGAGTATAATTCACCGTTACAAAGCTTCGGGTTTGCTAAAAGGTCACTCAGAGGTATAACTTAAACATGTTGACACATTTAACCCCTGTAGTTTGTAATCTCTCACTTTCTTTCACATTTAGCTCCGTATGATCCATGATTTATTCGTTTGAAGGTATGAGCATCATGTAGGGTTACTGTAAAGTATATTTATCCCTTGTTGACCTCTTGAACCCTTGAATTCACATACATTCTATGTTTGTCAACTTTAGTCCCTCTAGAGTATTCTTTCTCACGTTCTAGCTTATGACACGTGTCAATACATTATAGGACGCGAATTTTCGAGGTGTTACACACTGGGCTTATGTCTACGGCGCACTACGGATACTATGAAAGTTATGTTAAAAGGAACACCCTAGATGCGTAGAGTTATAACGGCAAACCTTATGTGTGACATATTCTTGTTTGCTTGGAATTATTAGTAGGTACGCCATAATTTATTATGAATTAGATGGCAATCAACTTTAAGATTGTTTTAAGTTTGATTAAATTTAATGTTGTTTCTTTTGTATTTTTGGTACAATCTATATCTATATATCCTATATAAAAGAAACCACTGGGCGACACATGTCACCCTCTGGTTTCACCTCAAATGGTTTTTCCCGCCAAAACCAAACACAAATCTGGACGACCCGTTTACAAATATGGATACCTTCTTAGAATACCCAATCGTACACCGCACTCTTCATTCTAATCTAACCCTAATTATCATCCTCTGCCTCTCTATCTCTCTCTCTCTCTCTCTCTCTCTGAAGATCATCGTCGACTAACCTCAATCGAAGCTTTTAGTCATAGGTTATTAACACTCTAAACTCATATTCATTGATCGATTGTAAGAGTTAACCCTAATCTTTTTTCCTTTTCATAAAGTTGTTATTCTTTTGTTTGATTTGCAGGATAGTATAGTTGATTAAACGATTAACATGGGTATTTGTGGTAAGACTTCAGTTAACTAAACTAATAATCACTGGAGATCGATTATCAGATTCGTGAAGTCCATCTCTGGTTCGATATTATTAGGATATGGTTAATAGGGGATTAGGGTTCTTACAAGTTATTTTCTATTGTTTGTTTAAATCGATATTGATCTGGTGCCTTTGAATCTTTTATACGATTGTTGATTTCTCCTAGGCTATCATCCAATTAACTTCAGGTTAGTGTATTACGTATCTAATAGTTAATATATAGTTGATTTATCTTCTTGATTCGTATTAGGATCTTAATTTTTGTCGTTATCTGAATATGAAAAAAATAGGGTTCGTAATGTTCGTCATTAATGCAAAATCAACTACTTGGAGCAGCAAAAATGGTGAGGGACCGTCATCGATAACTTATTAGGTAAACTGACATCCACCAAACCTTATTATTAAATCATCAACCGTAATACAACTCATGTCACACACCAACCGATGGCGGAATCATCGGGGCGTGGCACTAGGCGAACCAGATTGCTCAAGAGAATCCATAACGACTAATTTAGCGACAATATTTAACAAGTTTAATATCCCATACTATCAAAAAAATATTCCACAAAAAGTCATACAGATTTCAGTCTCTCAAACATAATCCAATCCGACAACCAAGATTTTTATTGTGGGTCCTATCCATTTGCAGCAATCAAACCATCAACTTGTCACATACGTTAAAATAAAGTCAATACATTAATGTAAAGGTGAGTACACAAGTTTGCATAAGTATAGTATAAAAAGTGTGTACGCATAACCTGCATGTAACACGTAAAAAGGCGAATCAAGTAACTATCAACAATGATACAAGCTAACCACATGACTGCAAGTAGAGTATGCGCGACACATGTTCACTGAGGCGAACAAGTGAAGTAAAGTATGTGATCCTTAACAACCACTAAATAAACAGGTGCTGAGTCCAAACTATAGTACTATCGTTGCTAAGGGCGGTAGGGCAAGTCATCACTGTATAACATAGCAATAAGTATTCATCTAGTCACGTATATCATGCAAGTGCGGTTAGCGTTTGTAAAGCGTTTAAGTGTTGTGTTTTTCATAGGGAACGTATGTAACACCCAAAAGTGCGTTAAGCGAAAAAGGGTTCGAGTATACTCACAATGCGTGTCTATCAAGTAAACACGTCCTGAATGGATTGAAGGGAGCGCCGGATCAGCCTGCATACGGGAACAAAAGCGTAAGTCCTCCAAAGTGCTGAAACAGTTGAAAATCGAAGTTTCGGGTGGGAAACAGAGGCTTCGTACGAAGCCAGTGCCTTCATACGAAGGCGTGCCTTCGTGCGAAGGTGGGGTCTTCGTACATGTGTGGCTTCCGTTGTCCAAAATCGAGTGTGCTTCGCGTCTGTCTTCGAAAAGTCTAGTGTTCATCCCTCCAACCTTAAGCTACTGATTAACTTAGAGTCGGAGAGGTCTTTGTCTGAGTCACGGATGAGAATCGGGCTGTGATGTGCGAAGTCAGTGCCTTCGTACGAAGCCGGGCTACACACAGAACAGTCCAGCTCACATTAGTGGCTGTTCATGGCGTTCGGAGCTGTGTTTTCGTCTGAATCGGATGTGATTTCGAGTCCTATTCATGACGGTTTTGACACCACCTCGTCCCACTATCCAGTGAACGAAATATGTGTCGGTTGGTCTCTTTTTGTGTGAAATCGAGTTTAAAAGGGGTTTTAAAGGGTTTTCTCTTAGATCTAACACTTGGTGAGTGCGAAATCTGTAGATTTCTAACTTGGGAAGCCGAAGCTAGGCCCAATACACTCGGTTATGTGTAGATCCGTTCTAAAACAAGAAGATTTGATGAAAAAGATTAAGGTTTTCTTGAAAATAGAGAAGTTAAGATGAAAAAGATAGAGTTTAGGTGAAAAAGATGAAGTTTAGTTGAAAACAAGGGAGTTCAGATGAAATTGAAGTGAATCTTGTGGAAAATCATAGGTGAAAATCATTGTGTAACGTGTAAAATCAGTAAATCTTACTTGAAAACAGTTGGACAGCAATTCGGCAGCGTTTCAGAGTAAATGGCAGCAAGTTAGAATGAATGAGGAGGGCTTGGCTATTTATAGAGGAGGTGGGATCGCAAAGAAGACTTCATTCAAAGTTGGCTGCCTTCGTACGAAGGCAGTGCCTTCACTGCCTTCGTACGAGGCTGGCTGCCTTCGTTCGAAGGGCCTGTTTTGTGCATTTAGTTTCTCGTTTCCCGTGTAGGATGCTCGTTTGGTGTGTTTTGTTGCGTTAGTTAGCTAGGGTACTTTACGTATTTTAGTGAGATGTTAAGTGTTGCGTTCTGTTGCGTTTTGGTGTCTTGATTTATCACACCAGAGTGTTTTGAGCGTTTTAAGCGATGCGTTGATAACCACAATATAGTAAACACGTAAACACACAAATAATACAAATAATATAAATAAATCCGTGTTTCGAGTCTGCGTTGAGCTTACGTTGCGATAAGCGTTCATGTAATAAGCGTTTAATGCGATAAAATTCGATAAGTAAGCGATGTAGAATGCGTTTAAAATATAGTAACCCTTGGCGTTAATCGAATCTCGGAGTACAAGCGTTTACGAATGAAATAACGGTAAAAAGGGAACAACCAAAAGTTCGGGTTGTTACAACTCAGATTTACCAAATTTTATGGTGATTTTTTTAAGTTTTTGGTGTGATTGTTAAACTGGGAATTATGCTTGATAATTAACATGATGTTTGTAGGATTTTGGTATTTGCATGATCTGTTTTTTAATGCTTTTTTTGCAGCTATGCTAATTTTGAGTTGACAAATTCTAACATAAAACGTCTCTTTGTGGGGGGGGGGGGGGGGGTGTGCAAACACCAGTCATGACAAATGTTTGTTTTGTGCTATTAGATGTTTGATTTGCAATAGGCATTTCAATCATATATAAAGTGAACAATGAACGTTCTAAAATATTCACAATGAATGCATGTTTGTTTCTTGCATCGTTTACTATTCTTAAATATTTTAGAATATGAACGGCGGGAAAACATCAAATAGGAAGTTAATTTTGGCTAGGAATGATAGGAAGCCATAGAATTATGACATGTGGCAACATTTAAAAATAAGAAAAAGGGTATTTTAGTCAATCCAACTCCTTTTTCTTCCTTTTTCAAAACCGGGTAACTTCAAAACCCACCATTTTCAAAACCCACCATCTTCAACCATTTCTTCACTTTCTATCTCAATAATCACTACATTATAGTGCGATTTTCATCACCAATCAATGATTCAAAACCCGATCAACGTGTTCTTCAGCTTTTTTCGAAGAAAACCCAGTTTAATTTCATTCAAAAACTCGTTTTTTCTGGTGATTTTGAAGATAATCACTCGATTTGTTCGATTCAATCGCTGATAAGTGTTTCTATCATTCAAATTTCGTCAATTGATGAAGAAACCGGCTTCGATCCATCTAAGAAATTCTTTAATTTCATTTTCACGATCTGGGTTTTTATTTAGTCATTGCGTTTTACGATCTTGGCGGGGGTCCGGGGCGGCAGCCCCTGGTAGCGGGGTCCCAGGGGCGGCAGACCCTGGCGGGGTCCAAGGGGCAGAGCCCCTGGCTGGGGTTGAGCTGCTTTAGAAATAAGAGAGTTTTATGTGTTTTCTAGCTATTGCTTTTTAGAAAAAAACACATTTTTAAGTATCTTTAGTCATTCCGTTTCAGGTAAAACACATTTTTGAAGTGTTTTTAGTCATTGCGTTTTAGGTAAAACACATTTTTAGTTGTTTTCAGTCCATTGCGTTTTACAGAGAACACTTTCTTTTGTTTTTTTTAGGTCATTGCGTTTTAGAAAACAGACATTTTTAAGTGTTTTCTGGCATTGCGTTTTACAAATAAAACATTTCTTTGTGTTTTCTGGCCATTGCGTTTTAGGTAAAACACCTTTTTTTGTGTTTTTTATGCATTGCGTTTTAGGTAAAACACCTTTTTATGTGTTTTCTGGCCATTGCGTTTTACAAATAAGACATTTCTTTGTGTTTTCTGACCATTGCGTTTTACAAATAAGTCATTTCTTTGTGTTTTTGGTGCATTGCGTTTTAGAAAAATGTCATTTTTTAGGTTTTTTTTTTCATTGCGTTTTACGTAACTGGTGGTTTTTCTATTGCGTTTTACGCAACTGGGTTTTAAATTTTTTTTTAAATATAGCAATAGTATATTGTTTTAAAGATAAAAAAACGCTCGTTTTTTTGGTGCAATTTTTATAAAAAAAATAATGTCGTATGAAAGAGTTATTAACGTTTAAAAAATGGGGGGAATTGGAGGAGAGAGAAACTATTGGCTTGGATTGACTAGAATGCCCTTGAACAAACTCACGCGCCTCTTTTCTTCCTTTCAATTTTCCTGATTTAATCTTAGCCCTTGATTAACTTAATGGATGGTCAAGATCAGTTCCTAGCCTTCCTAGCCAAATAAACTTCCTATTGTATCTCCACCCTATGAACAACATTTAGATTTTTGATAAAAAAAAAAACAAACATATATTAACTGAAATAGGTTTTTTTAAAAAGGGTGGAACTTGAAGCTTGCTTGAAATTAATTTGTATAATTTTTATATTCACTCTCTGGTTGATCAAGTTATTTTTATGGTTGTGACAAAAAGCCTTTCTATCAAGAGAAAATAGAAATTCAAGTTCTGCACACCAATTATTCTATTTAATGCTCACTTGAAAATTGAAATTACTTTTACATTTGACACTAGTGTGGTTTTGTTGATGATATATATAAGGCTTCTTATGAAAAATGATGTTTTTGCATATTTTCGTATTTATGGATGTCGTTGTTGTCCAAGTGAATCTTTCTTTTCTTTCAACTTCAACTTGTATTTTGAAAATCTTCATGAAATTTTCATTTTTACGGACCTGGTTTTGAATTTTTCAAACTATAGCTTAAATGAGACATTTCTCCTATATAATATATAGGGTGGAGTTTTTGTAAAAAAGACCAAAAGTGTGAGAAAGGTAAGAAAGAATCTCAACCATTAGATCTAAATTAATTGAAAAGGGTAAGATTGTAAATGCATTAACAAATTCAAATATGGTAATCCTTGATTTAAGGATTTGGAGAGAGAAAATCCTTCATTTAAGAACTTATAACCGTTCATAAATATAACACCATTCAGAGCATGTTCATACATGGTGTTTTAAATATAACACCATTCAGAAAATATAACACCATTCAGCACAAATATAACACCATTCAGCACAAAAAAACACCATTCACACAAAAATATCATCATTCAGCACAAACATAACACCATTCAGCACAAAAAAACACCATTCACACAAAAATAAACATCATTCAGCACAAAAAAAAAACACCATTCAGCAGTAAATAATATAACACCATTCAGTACAAGAATATAACACCATTCAGTAAAGAAAAATAACACCATTCAGAAAAAGAAAAATAACACCATTCAGAAAAGAAAAAAACACCATTAAGAAAAGAAAAATAACATCATTCAGTACAAAAAATAACACCATTCAGTACAAGATATAACACCATTTAGTAAAGAAAATATAACACCTCTGTATCATCTTCTCCACTTCCGGCAAAGAGATTTCCGTCACACGCAAGTAACCGCGTTTCCAAACACTCCGGAAGGTGACTCATCTTACAACTACTTTAAAACAAATAGTTGACGTTCATAAAATCCGGTCAACCGCCGGCGCATTAAGCTTTTCCGGCATCAACAAACCAGCTTTCTGGGAAGCATTAATAACATTTCTATACGTCGACGTTTTAGACACCACCGGAACCTTATGTTCAATGGCAAAGTTCGCCGGGTTTACCGACGAAAACGGCGATTTTGAGGGGCAATATTTTGCGTTCATGTCGGATGCGGCGGCGATTGTTGTCGGGTCGTTCATCTTGTTTTTCAAAATCTGAATCGAGCACGAACATGTTAAGTGTTGCCGGATGACAGAACAGAACTAATATCCACCGTCCGTTCTCTGATTGATGTTTACGTTTTCTGTTTGCAGGGAGGAAGAAGAAAGAGAGAGAAAGAGAGAAAATAGGAACGTATGATAGAGAGAGAACGAAATTGTAGGGATTTTGATTTACAAAATGAAGATAAAAAGACACAAATGCCCCTAGATATTTCAATTCAATCCAAATTAATAAAAATATTTACATTTTGGTCCCTATTAATCTCAACCATTAGATCAAAAGATCTAATGGCTGAGATTCTTTCTTACCTTTCTCACACTTTGGCCCTTTTTTACAGGATCCTAACTATATCTATATCTATACTACTCTAATAAACATATGTGAAGGACAAGATGGTAATTGAACAAGGTGTTGAAAAAACACTTAATGCACAATGTACAAGATTTAAAGCACAAGAAAACACAAACTTTTTACCCTTCAACTAATTCATCATCAACCGTCCATTTCTTTCAATTTTTCACACGGATCACAATCTGGACGGCTGATATTCACTTCACACGGATCGCCCTTTCCATTCCCTCCTCTCTCACATCTCACATAACTTTATCAGACTTTATCCTCTCTTTCTCTCTCTTTCTCTCAGATCTAGATTAGAAGTGTTTGAACCAACGGTGGAGGAGACTAGGGTTTCGTCGTCCATGATGAAAGATGTCTGGAGTGCTGATGCTTTGAGATGAAATAAGATGATGAACAACCGGAGATGAAGAACAAACATCAATGAAATTGAAAACACACAGGGTTGAACACCGATTTGAAGAAACCCTAACTGAAGGTTTCGTTCGGTCATCTCTGTTGTGGTTTCTTTCAGCTTTCTTCCACATCAACGATTAGCAAACACAAAGGTAATCAAACCCTAAAATGTCTAAATGTTACTAGAAAAATGGTTTATCATTGTGTTCCACAGCCTTCTCAAGATGCTTGAGTAGTCAAACATATAAGCTATATTCCTCGGTGGTTTCTGAGCCATAATTTAGGTTTTAATTTGAAGTCTATTAATTACGGATTTGAAGTTTAGTGATTCCTAATTTGGGTTTTAATCTTTAGTCTTTCATATTAGTCTATTTGCTTGTTTTTCTCAAATTCATCATGAATGAAACGGAAACCCTAAGTGATTGTAACAGTGGACGTTTGTTGTTTTAATTTGATGGGTTGGCGTTAAATTTACTGTATTGTACAATGAATAGCCCCTCAATATGCTAAAGGAAATACAATTGACAAATATGGAAGAAATAAAGGCAGATCTGATGGTTTTTGGGGTTGTCGTTTACAGATGTGGTGGTAGCCGGCTATTGTAGATTTGATTGAAGAGGCGGTGGACGCTGAGGTATGATCAAGAAATTATTTTTTATGGGGGCTGTTATCCAGTGATTAGATTTAAGACACTAATTGCTTTTGCTTATCTTTTTTGTATATTTGTGACCAGATGGAACTTCATTAAGTACATAGAAGGGAAACATGGCCAACCCAATGGAAGGAAATCCTGCAACTCTGTTGGACTTTTGTAGCTAAGCAAATGGACCTACATTTGAATTTGAGGTCTTGAAACAAAAGCATGCTTCAGTATCATACAAAAGCTTAGTTTATCTTTATTTAGTACAACACACTATCATATGTTATTAGTATAGTGATGCTAATTTTGCAACTAATATATCTTATTTGGCGAACCTTACATTTGAAATTGCACCATTGTTCAACAGGTCAACTGAATGAAGTTTTAATAAACATAACCAAAGATTTGTATTTAAATGCTTGCGACAATCCTAATATCATTTCCCTATATGGACATGCCAGGTGGTTTGGGTAACATGTCAGGTGGTTTGGCCTATAAACAATATTTTGTTCATTTTAAAATTGTATAAATGATTACAGTTCAAAATTATTTATGAAAACTAGATCATTACAAATTTAAAATAATAACATGAACTTTTGTCTTATAACAATTTAGAAGGTTTTATGCGTTTGGGCATGTGTCGGGTAGCTTTTGCATGCTTTGACCGGTTAAATTTTAAGCTAAGTTTTTAGTCTAGCCCATTTTATCTATCAGATTTAGAACATAATTCAGTACCCATTTATTTTAATGGCTTGAAATTGCTAAACTCTGTTGACTGGACATTATCTTCAACGATGCATGTGATAGCACCATCCCAATGGAAAATATACAGATGTCACAATGGTATGAACTGGAACTGCCATCTCAATTCAGAAATATATGGCTGGTAATATATTTGTTTTCGTTTTTGTAGGATTTCGCTTATTAAAGGAGCAAAAGATAATAATTCAAGTGATAGGGTAAGTTTCCCTACTGTTTACAAATGTTAAAAATGACTCGAAAACGTATTTTTTTTTTGAAAAGTTTCTATTATTGTTTTTCACCAGCAGGCTGGTCAACCAGCTATAATGGCTGTTGGTGCGGTTAAGGGAACTTAGAGGGCGTATTTAACATTTCTAATTGTCTAGGCTACAAAAGCTATTGTCAATTATTACTCTATTTTTAAGCAACAATTCTTTCATTCATTCAAGACTTTTTTAAATCATTTTCTTGAAGTTGACAAGTCTATAAGTTTATATCAAACACAAGCTGAAGAGTTAAATAATCTTTCTGAAGCATTAAGAATCTCGAGACTACCATATTACATATGACTATTCACCAGGTAATAGTGTTTAAATCAATAATCGGGTTGGACTAGAATTTTTTTTGTTTTGCGCTGCTACTAGAGTACAAGTGGGCTGCTCAAAACAAAACATGTAGGTTACGTTGTACATTTATTTGTATGACTCATGTTTAAAAAATAAAGACTCAACCATTGCTAACTAATATAACTTCATTACTAAAGACAGACCTAAGGCTTATCATAGCTTTGATCATGTGGGTTCTGTAACATTTACTTAAAACATATGCTTCAATGTTTGCAAGGAAATGAATTTTGTGAACCTTGGTCTTGCCTCATACTCTTGTTAGTTTAGCTAAAAATTACATGACCGAAAAGTTATGTTATTATTTTATAACTTTTTTTAACTTATACTGTTAACCTTTGCGTCAATGTCTAACAGGAGTTGCTAGAACTTTTTGGAATGTCGGTTTTAAAAGCAAGTGGGTAGACTAAAGCTTTTTGTGCACAATCAAACAAAGAAGGTCATGTTGATGCTTGCATCACCTATGATAGGGATGTGTTTTAGTTCGGTGACAAATGTATCATTAAGCGCCTCAAACCCAGCTCATAGGTAATGTCATAACCATCGTATTAATCAAGTTTTGTTTTGTTCTTGATCTTTCTCACATTTAAGATGGACGGGTTGGGGTAATGGGTTAAAACGGGCCCCTTTAATGGAACTGTTGAAATGGGCTGGGTTAGTAGACTTCTTTCCCCTTTTTGCTAATTTCTTTCATGATCTTGCTCCACATGTAATAGAGGTGGTAAGATGGGCGGGTTGGGTAATGGGTCAAAAAGTTGTTTTACTAACCGATGAAACTTGAAAGGGGCTGGTCAGGTTGGCTCTTTTTCTCTGTTAAAAGGGTGTTTTTACGTCAATGGCCAAAACGGCTTATAAGTCGGTTCAAAGACGAGTTCTAAAGATTTTTGACGCTTTAAAACATGCTTGAAGATTAGTGTGTGTTTTTTTTTAAATTTATGTGGGACAGTTTGTTGCAGCTTGAAACTTATAGAAAAGTAAAAGATTTAACTTTACAAGCGGACCATTCGGCCCTTTGATGTCGCTTCAAATTCCTGCTCATAGGCATAATATTTATCTCACTGTATTAACTTGTGTCTTCAATCAACTGTATATCTTCTTTATAATAGTTAATAATATAAAAATCTGAACAGAGCTATGTAATGGCAAACGTTGGTATTAGGGAGTATAATCATCATATTATGAGATATAGATTACCAAACCAGTTCCCATTTCAGCGTTCTTAAACTTATGAAAGTCCTTGACGTCGACTATTTAAAGTATATAAAGGCGACAGTCTGGTGCATCTGGGCGAGTCGTAATAATGGGGTGTTCGATCGGAAGAGGAGCTCGCTAGATAGTGGTGGAGGTAAAAGTGTTTAGCTTCTTATAGGTAAAACATCGGGAAAGTGTTATACTTCATGATTTGGTACCTTATTAAACTCACATCAAACTGCAGCCGCAGCGAGCGCAACCGTAGCGAGTATAATCCTTTACTGATGGTTTGGGAATGAGAGAACGAGAATAGGAATGCTAGAACGTGTTTGTTTGGGTGGATGACGGCGTCATTATGATCTTTTTTTTGGCTTTTTGCACTGGTTGTGGATGTGTGAGAGTGTAACTCTTCATGGTTCAATTGTTATTAATGTTTGAAGTTCATATGTTCACATGAATGTTTCATATATTATCAAAATATTTTTTTTTTGCTATCAAAGTTACTTACTTGTATTGAAATAAATGTTATTTACATAGTTGATTTCGCCGCATCGCGCTCTTTTTAAATTAGCAGGTCAAGGTAGAGGTGGAAATATCATTTCAACCCACTAAAATTAAAACAAGATTGGATCAAGGTATATGGATGTTTACACATTCTTCTTGTGTAAAAACCAATACATTTAGCATTTAATATCATTATTGTTAATAAGGTTGTAGATAAACCTACTTTTGATATTTTTGAGAAATATTTATGGTTTAAATACGTTTCCGTATAGAAATTTTGGGTATAATACATTTTCGACCCCCGCCCCCCAATCGAAAACGTCAAGCTTCGCCACTACCGAAGGCCTCATTGTAACTGATGATACGATTCATCCTTTAAAACCGTTGATTTACCCACATCTTTAAAACCCCTCATAACATAACTAGAATCACACAATTTTCTTTATTTTCTGAAGAAGCGATAACTGGCCGTCGTATAATAACCACCAAACGCCATCACGAAACCACCAATCGCCGCACACCGCTGATTCTCAGCCGCTGAAGAAGGCCGCAACCGACCCTCACGTTCTGCTACACTGCCACCATCGTCGTCGCACGCCACATCAGAACCTACATCCCCGTACATAGCCCTAAACTCACTAATCTAAGTGATATGTTTCCCGCCGCATCGCGCGGGTAAACGACTAGTATATATATATATATATATATATATATATATATATATATATATATATATATATATATATATATATTCACTATTTCGTTTCATGTGTGATTTACCGACTATGTTGCATGAATTTATGAACTTGTGCATTTTAATACATTTTGAGACCTTGAGCTAGGATTTTACACAGATATGATAGAAGCATTAGAATTACCCACTTTTGTTTAGCCTTTTTATTTGTTTTGTTTTGAACCATTGCATTTGTCAGCCATTTTTATTTTTGATAACCGGATTAGTTAACTATCCATCAAGGGGTTGTTTCCCAAAGTGACCAAAAGAACTTAGTCACTCATGGCTTGAAAGATAGACATTAATAAATTTGCTTGGTTTTTATTAAACATCCCTAGATTGGATATATATTTAAGTGCTCTTACCAACTTTAATTATAAAACCAAAGTAGATTGGTATAATTAGAGTGTAATCTAGAGAGAGGGAGAGGAAAGAATAGAGTAATTGAAATAGGAATATGAAGCTTGTATTTATAGGCTGACATGGGTGACCCAATACGGCTCGTGCCTACCAAGCACGACCCATGCCTAGTACAAATCTTTCTAAATCTTTAAAAGATGTCATCCAGGTGTCGTTCTTGTGTCATGTTCAGGAGGCACGGCGTGGTCAACTCTTGCGGGCCATGAGGAGCTTTTTGTCGTTTTCCACGGGGACACGAGGCGTGCCTACTAGACGTGGCATGTGCCTTGCAATATTAAGCATAAAAACCATTTTTTAGATTTGTCTTATTGAGACGCTCAAGATTCATATCTTATGGTTCCTTACCTCTTTTCCTAGATTGAGATATATTTATGTAAAGTTTTGGGCTTTTCTAGCTACACTGTTGTCTTTTAGTAGGCTAAGAAACCACCACTTTGTCTTGTCTTGAGGATACCATTGTTTTGTCCTGATTTGCGGATCAGGCATGGGGCTTGCCTTGCTAGCACGACCCATGTCTTGAGCTGCAACTTTACGTTTTTTATTTCTTTGTTTCCTTATTATTTTGTCATTCTGCGACCAATCTTCTTGAAAATCAAAAGTAAACTATTTAGAACTAATTTACCAATATTTATAAGAAAACATTCTAAAATGTGCTATAAATGATGTGAAAAACATGTTTAGTAGTTTGCACATCATCCTTCAATGCTTTTTATTCTATGCTTTTATTCCAATCTGATTCATCAAGTACACTGAAGGTTCTGCTTTTCCATTCATCCATGCCATTTTTTTGGAATGTACAAAGCATTCAAACTCCTCTGTATTCCTTTAAAATCACAGAAATGATTAAAGTGATCAAGGTAAACTCCCATCCTCGAACCCCTACATGCTAAAATCATCAACAAAAAGAAAAAAAAAATGTTTGGTTGAACGGTTTCAGTTTTTGGTTTAATCTACTTAAAACCGAAATTGGAACACCCCGAATTAGATCCGATGATGTTTTAAATGTATTCATTTAACATAAACACAACTTTTCTCATTTCTAATAACACTGAAGTTTATAATTATGTATTTAATAACTAGGTTAACTCAACTACTACACGAGTTGAATAAGTAAAAACTGAAATTACGTACAAGTGAGGAAAAAAAGATTTGATTAAAAAGGATAATAAAAAAAAACCAGTGAGGATTTTCAAAAGAAAAGCTCGTGGATCAGGCTACGTAATAAAATAAAAAGAGAAAATAATATTAGAATTAGAGGATCGTGTCATGTAATACCATATTCATTTATTTTTTAATCATCAAGATTTAGTTTCACTTACCCTTACTAAAAAAAATGTAAATCAAATCGATATATATCATAAAGCTCATAGTCACTATATATCATAAAACTCATAGTCACAATAGCTCATAGTCACTATATATCATAAAACTCATAGTCACAATAGTTAAAAGTTATATGTTTTAATCTTATTCGCTTATATCATAAACAAAAAAAATTGGACCTGACTAAAAATGAAAAATAAAAAAGTTCACGCCCAGTGGGACTCGAACCCACAATCGCCTGATTAGAAGTCAGACGCCTTATCCATTAGGCCATGGGCGCTTTTGTTTCTGATTCTGTCATAGCAAGTATATATATAATTGTTTAACTTGACACGTTTGCTATTCTGCTTTTTTTGCAAGTTCAAAACAATCATATATTAATGGAAATAGAGCTTGTATAGTAAATCTGAATCATTAAAGAAATTGTAATTCTGCATTATTATCCTGAAAGATAATCATCTATATGGTTAATTGGTTATTTATTCAATTCTATTGAATTATTTCTTAAGTATAACAATATTCATTATAGAAAGTATGAAACATAAAAACCACATGGTTTCTTTTGTTTTACATTATCAAGTCCCCAAGTCTAATACGATATAATCAATGTATGCATCGTCTAATTTGACCCATCAACTCCTTTACATATTTTTAAAGATGGCCCAATCTAACCCGTTAACTATATTTATTAACTTATGCAAAACCACCCGTTATTTGTAATTTGTAAATGGCCCAAAGTGACCCATGTTAACACCTTTGGGTCAGGACTGCCCCCATACTTTCGACCCTAAAATCATTAGCATTCATTAGTGTTGGGTTTTTGGGCCAAAGTTTTTCTTTCGTGTCTTCAAGAGATGCAAGGACAACTCGACTAGACGACTAGTGTGGCTGAAAACCTTTGAACGATGAAATTCTCAAACACAATTCACCAAGAAGTAACTAATCATAACTATTATTACATCACTAGCTAAAGAAACTAGATATATTCGAGATATCTAACTATTTATGAGAATATGAGATAAAGATCATTAATTTTAATTAGTTTTTGATATTGAGAAAGGGCTGATTCTTCTTTGATGCAATCAGTGCTTACAAATCATGGTGCATAATATACAAGCACAAGCTACCAAAAGAAATTCAAGTGTAATCCTTGTGGTAGAAAGCCACTATGTGACTACTTCAAGCATATCATGTCATATCATGCTAAGTACAAGTTGGTGAGGCTAAATACGCGTAGTCGCGCACTCACATATATACATTTTGGGCTCAAACTGAACCACAAACTGATAATTTCGGTTTTTTTTTTTTTTTTGGGTTTTAAAAACTATTCAATTTGGATTTTTCAGTTTACGGTTCCCAGTTTTCAAGATGGGTTCCATTCGGGTTTGATTTTCCTGTTATGCCGCTTGGGTTTAAAAAAATTTTGGCAGAAAAAATAATTTTATATTTTATTATGTGACCCGACGAGAGGGATCATACTAAACATAAAGTGACTGTAGATTTTAGTAACTCATTGCCTCACTTAGATTTGAGAGTAAACTGCCAACTGGATGTTAACTCATTGCCTTATTTTGATGAGATGAGGTAATCCTTAATATGGGCTTAGATTCACTAATGTCCACCAATGTTTGGCCTGCTAGAGTACTAGTAGATGTCCCATTAGGTTTGAAGCCCAGCTTTAATTACCTTTAACGAAAAAAGAGATTGTTTTAAGATTTTTAATAGCTCATTGCCTCTCTTAGATTTGTAGCTACCATTTATTTTTAGCTAGACAGATGTCAATGTAGTATATGCCGATTAAAAGAGACTTTGTGTGGTACTACATGTGTTAGAGGATTTGTAATGAGTAGATATACATATTATGCATCACACTATATTCTTTTTAATGCTTAACTAAATCATCGCATAATCATCTTGAGAAGCCCTTAATGAGCAAATGCATCCCCTCCTCCATAATGGTCAGACTTAGATGCATATCCGAGCAATCAAGTCACCAATTTCGGGGAAAACCCGCCCTCCCGAAGGCCGACTGCGGTAAAACCCGAATTGGCTCGGTTTCGAACTGATGACCTCCAGAGAGGCCTAGTTCTTGTTGGAAATCAGGCCCTTGATCAAACACAGTATGAACGAACCGGTTGACTCTTTTTATTATAAAAAATGAAAGCACACCTATACAATAACCTTAACCTTCTATTTATACTAAACTTGTTCTAGTCCTAACCCGACTCAGACTCTATTAAATAACTAAATAATCAACTAGATAAACCTATCTAATTAAAGCTAACAGTTATCTTTAATTTAAATATACAAGACACAGTAAATAATTCGCTATAATTATCTATAACCCGTCTTGATATTTATCTCCTTAATTCAAGACTAATTTCTTCAGCTCTAAACTTCATTGCCATCAATAATGTCTTTCAAAGGGATGTTAGTGGGAGAGGGGCGTAGCTTAGTGTGAAGTGTGGGGTGCCCCCCCCCCCCCCCTCATGTTTCGGTAAGAAGTGTAAAATTTCTTATTTTTCGTCCGAAAATTTTAAAATTATATAGGATTGTCCCCCCAATTATTTTGTCTAAATATTTTATACAATATATGAATTAGGTCTCATGACTTTCTGCCCCCTGAAACTTTTGGTCAAGCTCTGCCACTAAGTGAGCGTTGAATTTGTGACCTCAAAAAGAGAATCCAAGTGACTAGTCATTTTAACAACTTGTTAGAACAGCATGACACTTTATTAATGTTAAGTTTATATACAATAAGCATCCTTCGGGATGTACATATTTTCTAACAGTGAAACATTTGAGACTTCCACCAGTTTATTGACTTTGTCATTTTTAAAAATCAAGGGTCTTAAACAAACCCCATCATAATTACATCTTAGTGTTTTAATGTTTTCCTGTTTGTAGATGAGACCTTTACCATCTGTATCTTTCTAGTACGAAACTTATCTTGAAAACAGCAAAAGCCATATGATTTATTTAAATTCAATATACGAAGCTTGAGACCCGGGCTTATAGCTCAGCGGTCATGAGAAGTGATGGAAAACCGCTGGCCGAAAGGTCACTGGTTTGATTCCTGATCCTGACTGGGTTTTACCGGTCTTGCACGGTCGTGCCTTCGGGCGGGTGTAGGGTCGGGTTTTCCCCGGAACTGGTGGCTTGGTGGGCTAGGGGCTTCGTGCGTGCGGAATAGAGGCCGCCACGGGTAACATTTCAGCCATTGGGTGCCGCGTACGAAGTACCCGACGTTTATTATGTGGGACATTCAAAAAACAAAGTATAAGAAGCTTGAATTATTTATTTTTAATTAGAACATTTCTCGTTTAGAGAAAGTAACGTGAAAATATTTGAGAAACAAGATCGTTACTATTGAAAGATCAGTATTATAAAAATAGTGTATATATGTATATGTGTAGCTCACAAGCTACATAGATACGGCGAGCTAATTTTTTTTTTGAACAGCGCAATTCTATGATTTATAGAACAGGGACAGTATATACTGTAAAAACCTAAAGAGTGCCAATACAAGAAAGGAAAAACGAAACACACCACCCACCCCCATAATCCAAACTAAGAAATAACGTCTCTAACATTAAAGTCCGCCCATCTACCCCAATCCAACTTATCAAACTTAGACCGACTTTTTAACCAAAGATACGCATCAGCTTTAATATCCTCTACCACCACATTCCCGGATAACAGCACCCCATTAAACTCCTTCTCATTGCGAGCCTTCCAAATATGCCACATGGTTGACTGAAAAATAAGATTGATAACCTTCTTCCAAACCTTAGATCCTTTCCTTCCTTCAATGAACTCCATAGCTTCCTTGCATGAACCAAACTCCACATCAACCGGCAGCTTGACCCAAACCAATATATTCCACCAGATGGACTTCGACAAAGCGCACTTACAAACCAGATGCTCAACAGATTCGGCTTGGTCTTCACATATCAAACATAGAGGATTTTGAATGCAAACTCCTCTCTTGATAAGCTCTTCCTTAACAGGAATTATATTCAGCACTGATCTCCGTACAAAAAGATTAACCTTCGGCGGGACCCAACAATTCCAAAACGGCCATTTATCTTCAACGCAAATCGATCTTTTTATAACTTGATCCGATATGCGTCATTTTTAGCTTTAATCCCTAAAGTCCGGGATCAGAAAGATTAACGAGTTTCGTCCCTTTCTCTTATTGGGGTGATTTATAAAGTTATAGCAAAGATTCTTGCCATTAGACTGAAGAAGGTTTTAAACTCTCTTGTATCTCCGGTTCAAACGGCATTTGTCGAAGGCCGTTCGATTCTTGATGGGCCGTTGATTACTAGCGAGATTATTTCTTGGGCAAAGAAAAGCAAGCAAAAGATCTTCGTTTTAAAAGTGGATTTCGGAAGGCATATGATTCATTAAATTGGAAATTTTTGTTGGCTAATTTAAAAGCAATGGGTTTTCCTATTCTGTGGAGGAAGTGGATGGGAGCGTGCCTAAAATCTAGTTGGG